>NC_073381.1:25146803-25446803 GCF_028641065.1 Leucoraja erinaceus | reverse complement strand
ATTCATTAACTAAAAATAAAATATTGGAAATTAACCATTAATGGGAAATTAATGACATGTGACTGTCATTAGTTTTGCTCAAAATTCAAATTTGTAACAATTGTGTATTAATGAGCTTGATAATTATAATTAGCAGGAGACATCTGCAAACAAGGGTAGATTGATCAGCATATTATAGGAAATTAATAACAGACTTGGGAGAATTTGCACTGGGCTATCAGTTGAAAATAAATTCTTATTGACTTAATAAAATTAATTATACAACCTTGCCAAGCCAGACGTTGTACAAAGCTACGTGCTCTTCTATCAGAACATACACAAATATTGTTTTGGCAAGTATACTCTGTCTCAGAATTTGATTTATCTTTATTCTTACAAATATCCAAGTATATTGACCATAAAATTATGATGGCATATTTTGGAACAGGAAATTGCAAAGATATGTACATAGTTTAGCTGCAAGAGGAAGTAGTTATGGCAGGTAATGTGTCTGCATTTAGCCTAGATCCCTTTAAACCTTTCATATCTATGTACGTATCCAAATGTTTTAAAACATAGACGTGAAAGGCTTAAAGGGATCTAGGCTAAATGCAGACAAACGAGCTCTAGCTTAGATGGGACATCTTGGTTGGCATGGACGAGTTAGGCCGGATGGCCTGTTTCTATGACTATATCATTTCATGTCTGTACGGAGTTTGTACTGTACATTCTCCCTGTGACCTGCGTGGGCTTTCTCTGACACCTTCGGTTTCCTCCCACATTCCAAAGGTTTGTAGTTAAATTGTAAATTGTCCTAGTGTGTGCGGGGATCTTTGGTCGGCGCAGACTCGGTGGGCCAAAGGACCGGTTTCCATGCTGTATCTCTAAACTAAACAAAAAAAAACTAAACAAAAAAAAAACTAGAAATTAGGTGCAAGTAGGCCATTCGTTCAGCCTGCATCCCATCTTCGAATCCTATCACCACTAGTATCCCAACCTTTACGGGCCAGCCAATTAACGGACTTAAATAGCCTGAACTGGCCTCTACCCTCTGGGCAGAGCGTTCCAGAGATTAACCTGTAAACTTGTTCAGTTATCCCATCTTCGAATCCTACAAACTAGGTGAAATTTACAGGAGCCAATTAACGGACAAACCTGCACGTCTCTGGGATGTGGGAGAAAACCAGAGCACCAGGAGAAAACCCAAGCGGTCACAGGGAGAACTTGCAAACTTCGTACAGACAGTACCCATAATCAGGATCGAACCCAGATTTCTGGCGCTGCGGCACTGTGCCGCCCCGGTGAGGAGGAACTACATGTAAATACGTATAAAGGTGATTAGGTTCATTAATAGTTGTGAAATAAGGAATGATCCAGCTAGAATCTACGGTATATGAATGCTTTAAATGTAATTTATGTAAATACAAGTATATTCTAGATAAGGATATCTAACTGCAATAATGCAAAACTCTTCCTCACATTTAGAGGCATAGAGTCATACAGCACGGAAACAGCCCCATTGGCCCAACTCATCCATGACCACCACGATCCCCATCTAACCTAGTCCCATTTGGCCCAAATCCCTCTAAACAGTTCATATCCATGTACCTGTACAAGTGCCTTTTAAACACTGTTTTAGTATCTGTCTCAACAACCTCCTCTGGCAGCTCCTTTCATACACCTACCACCCTCTGAATGAAAAAGTTAGGTTTGTATTAAATCTTGGACCTCTCACTTTAATGTACTCTGGTATTTGATTCCCCTATTCTGGGTAAAAGATTGTGCATTCACACTAACACTTCACCTCATGATCCTATACACCTCTATAAGATCACTCCTCAGTTTCCTGCACTCCAAGCAATAAACTCCAAGCTTGCCAAAACCTCTCCCTATAACTTAGTCCCCCAAGCCCATGAAACAGCCTTTTAAATCTTCTCTGCACTCTATCCAGCTTAATGACGTCAAATTCTCTCGCTGTGTTCCAGTTCCCATGTGAGGGCCTGTTGCGTAATTGTCTGTCATTTGATTCACAGTGCTAATGCATTAAGGAGTTGTAAGATATATTTTGCATTGTGTAAATTATTAAGGCATGGTAAACACTAGCAAAGTTCTCTCAGAACAAAGATCAAAGCTATCAAGTTGTTATGTGATCATTTCCACATGGCTTTCTTGCATAATTCATAATTTATTGACCTACAATGTAAATTTGTCTGAAAATATCGCTCGCATTATATCCTATCCTCCCAGATGTTTGTATGTTCCAAGGTATTAGAAGTGTTGTCTATCCAGGTAGATATCTATCCAGGTAGTACCAGGACCATTCTATTCTTCATCTCCTCATTACTGTATCCACTGTTCCAGGTGTGGACTCCTGTATATCGGCGAGATCCAGCACAGGTTCGGCAATCGTTTCGCTGAACACCTCCATTCAGTCCGCCTAAACCTAGCTGATCTCCTGGTTGCTCAACACTTTAACTCCCCCTCCCATTCCCATACTGACCTTTCTGTCCTGGGCCTCCTCCATTGTCAGAGTGAGGTCCAGTGCAAATTGGAGGAACATCACGTCATATTTCACTTGAGCAGCTTACATCCCCAGCGGTATGAACATTGACTTCTCTAATTTCAAGTAGCCCTTGCTTTCCCTCTCTCTCCATCCCTCCCCATTACCAGTTCTCCTACCAGTCTCACTGTCTCGGACTACATTCTATCTCTGCCCTGCCCACTCCCCTGACATCAGTCTGAAGAAGGGTCTCGACCCAAAACGTCACCCATTCCTCCTCTCCAGAGATGCTGCATGTCCCACTGTTACTCCAGCATTTTAATTTATCCTCTATTCTTCAAACTTGTGTCCTCTTATGCAGATCTGCAATGGCACACAAACCCTGAATCTAATGTAATCGGAGAAACCATCTCCAACCACTCACATCACTAATCTAGACCCACATCTGTAGTTCAGATGTCCATAAGGTCATAAGTTCATAAGGATCAGAATTAGACCATTCGGGCCAACAAAGCTACTCTGCCATTCAATCATGGCTGATCGATCTCTCCCTCCTAAACCCATTATCCTGCCTTCTCCCTATAACCCCTGACTCGCGTACTAATCAGTAAAAGGTTGACAAATGACCATGAATTCCAGAGTGATACACAATGTGCATGGAGTAACTCAATGGGTTAGGCAGCACCTATAGAAGGAATGGAATTAATCTACCACTTTGTGCTCAAAATTCCAGCATCTTCAGTTTCTTCTGTCCCCATCCCAGATACTTAGTTTTTTCCTTTTAACTTTGAACCACCATAATCTCAGATTAGATTTACAATTTTTTTAAAGCTAATCCTCCTTATTAGAAAGATAGACACAAGGTGCTGGAGTAACTCAAAGGGTCAGGCAGCAAAAGGATGGGTGACGTTTCGGGTCCAGAGATGTTGGCTGACCTGCTGAGTTATTCCAGCACTTTGTGTCTATCTTTGGTATAAACCAGCTTCTGCAGTTCTTTGTTTCTATATCTTTATTTGTTCACGGCTGGGAAAGGATCAAATACATTAGTATGAACAATTAGAACATTTCCAAACAATAATATTTTAACTTAAGGGTTGAATATGAAACAAGTCCCAATACAAGTATTGGAATTATCCGAGCCAAAATTGTCATATGGACACCAGGGTGGGTAAATCGTCTTAGTCCTGGTTCAAAGCACAACATTTGTTGTAAGAGCTAACCAATAGACAATAGGTGCAAGAGTAGGCCATTCGGCCCTTTGTGCCAGCACCGCCATTCAATGTGATCATGGCTGATCATCCACAATCTATGTTCCTGACTTCTCCCCATAGCCCCTGACTCCGCTATTTTAAGAGCCCTACCTAACTCTCTCTTGAAAGTATCCAGAGAACCGGCCTCCACCGCCCTCTGAGGCAGAGAATTCCACAGACTCACCTCTCTCTGTGAGAAAAAGTGTCTCCTCATCTCCGTCTAATGGCTAACCCCTTATTCTTAAACTGTGGCACCTGGATTAGGACTCCCCCAACATCAGGAACATGTTTCCTGCCTCTAGTGTGTCCAAACCATTAATAATCTTATAGTTTCAATAAGATATCCTCTCATCCTTCTAAATTCCAGAGTGTACAAGCCGAGCCCCTCCATTCTCTCAGCATATGACAGTCCCGCCATCTCGGGAATCAACCTTGTAAACCTACGCTGCACTCCCTCAATAGCAAAAATGTCCTTCCTCAAATTAGGGGACCAAAACTGCACACAATACTCCAGGTGTGGGCTCACTAGGGCTCTGTACAACTGCAGAAGGACCTCTTTGCTCTTATACTCAACTCCTCTTGTTATGAAGGCCAACATGCCATTCACTTTCTTCACTGCCTGCTGTACCTGCATGCTTACTTTCATTGGGTGACAAACGAGGATCCCCAGATCCTGTTGAACGTCCCTTTCCCCTAACCAATATTAAAGCTCATTGGTATATTTCTGGCATGATCTGGGCACTTGCCCAGAGGCAATCCATTGGTACACAGGTTTCTAATTTCAGCCTAGCCCACTGCTCCTCCTTTGCAAGTTGCAGATATCTAAACTAAGAGAGGGAAATGGAGAGGGACCAGAATTTGCAGTAATCTCAGAATGCCGCTTCTGCTCCTCAGTTAAATTGTTCATTCATGGTCTGCTTCTCTCCACTGGGCATCACTTTTAATCTAAAAAGTGTAAACTTTCAACTGTAGAGAAACAGCGTGGACACAGGCCCTTCGGTCCACCGAGTCCACGCCAACCAGCGCTCGCACTGTACACGGGCATTATCTTACACGCTAAGGACAATTTACAATTTACAATTTACAGAAACCAATTAATCTACAAATCTGTACATCTTTAGAATGTGGGAGGAAACCGGAGCACCCGGACAAAATCCACGTGGTCACAGGGAGGACGTACAAACTCCATACAGACAGCACCCATAGTCAGGATCTAACCTGAATCTTTGGCATTGTAAGATAGCAATTCTGCCGCTGTACCACTGTACTTCCCTAAACCTTACACAGGTGGTAGCCAGAGCACTAAATATGCTTGATGACCTGGGGACCCATACCATGTGCATGCTGTAGTTAACAGACAATGGTTCCTTGAATGCCAGGTATGCACAAATTAGGTGCAAGATATTGTACAGCATATCAAAAATGACTCTTTTTAACTGTCGTCCACCTTGAATCTAGGAAGAAGAACTGCACTAGGCACACTTGCAGCATTTAAAATAATTCTGGACTAGTACATGGATTGGAATAGTTTTGGGAGGATATGGGTCAAACGCAGGTGAATTAAACTATGGTCATCTTGGTTGGCATGGAATAGTTGGGCCAAAGAGCCAGTTTCCATGCTGTATCTCACTATAACCATTACATGTTCAAAACAAGGGACAATTATCAACGCGTATTTGTCCTTGGAACAGAAGTACTGTGGTGATGCTGTAGGTTTTTAAATTTTAAACTCTCAAGAGCAACATGTAATTTTAATTTCCTTTAATATTCAACCAGCAACAACATAGCTGCAGGCTATGCTCAGCCTCTGCAGGCTGTGGTCAGGTGAGCATATTAGTTGTGAATAGTTCATCGTCCAATAGCTTGTGAAAGATGTAACATCTATGCATGTCACTTTCTCAGAACTATATATTTAATGCTATTCATTTTTAGAGAATTAGCCACCTGAGGAATGAGTCGAGGAGACTGGTCATTTATATTTCTGGGACAAAGGAGGGATGGGTTAGTACTCAGCAACAGTGAAAAAGATTTTAATCCCTCTTTCTGCAACTTCTGTACAATCCCACAGCATGGAAACAAGCCCTGTGACCCAACTCATACATGCCAATCAACTTGTCAACGAAGCTAGTGTTACTTGCTTGTGCATGGCCCATATCCCTCCAAACATTTTATATCTCTGCACCATGTTAGTATTCATGTTCTTGGGGGGAATTTTTTTTTTGCCTAAGTGTCTGTATCTGAATTAGTGAAAGTTAACATGCAGGTTTAAGAAGTATTCATAAAATATATTTTATATTTGTATATAAGAGATATAAGGGCGGTACGGTGGCGCAGCGGTAAAGTTGCTGCCTTACAGCGCTTGCAGCGCTGGAGATCCGGGTTTGATCCCGACTACGGGTGTCTACTGTAATGGAGTTGGTATATTCTCCCCATAACCGTGTGGATTTTCTTGGAGATCTTCAATTTCTTCCCACACTCCAAAGATGTACACGTTTGTAGGTTAATTAGCTTGGGTTTGTACACTTGGTATAAGAGTAAATTGTCCCTATTGTGTGTAGGCTTGTGTTAATGTGTGGGGATTGCTGGCCGGTGCAGACTTGGTGGGCTGAAGGGCGTGTTTCCACACTGTGTTTCTAAAAAAACAACCTGTCCAAGTGCCTTTAAATGTCATAGTGTACTCACCTATGCCACTTTCTTTAGCAGCTCGTTCCATATACGTGCTACCCTTTATGTGAATGTCCGACATGGCACGGCCTTCCGTTTCCTTGTTCTTAATTTTCCCTTCATGTTTAGGTCATTTCCATTTAATTAACGCAACAAAGTAATGCCGCTGGGGCAAGATGACTTGCAAGTGCTACATTCCTGGGCAGAATTACAGAATTATTCCAGTGGGTGGGAGTACAATCCAGTGAGGGACTCATATCCTCTGGGTTTCCAGTCTCTAAATGTATCTCTTAATTAGGGGCAAAACATTGATGCAACTAGTAGAGCAACTGCCTCAAAGTTCCAACGATCCAGGTTCAATCATAACATGTGCTGGCTATGTGGAGAATAAGAATCAGAATCAGAATCAGAATCCCACTTTATTCGCCAAGTATGTTTTGCAACATACAAGGAATTTCACTGGCCAGCTCATACAATTAAAAGCAACAGATCACTCAAAAACACATTTTAACATGAACATCCACCACAATGACACCTACACATTCCTCACTGTGATGGAAGGCGAAATAAAGTTCAAGTCCCTTCCCTTTGTTCTCCCGCGGTCGTGGGTCTCAAGCCCCCGTTGACGGGAGGATCTTGACTCCCGTAGCCAGTGGCGTTTTGGCCCTCCGCATCGAGGTGATCAGCTCCCGCATCAGGGGGATGTCAGCTCCCCCGCACCAGGTGGTCGAACCTCGTGTCGGGGCTGGTCGAACCTTCGGCGACATTGGAGCTCCCAACTCAGCCTCTCCTGACTGCAAGCTTGATGGTAAGTCCGCAGGCCGTGGTGGGCGCGATCCCAGGCAAGGGATCAGCTCCGATGTTAAGTCCATGCCCCGCAGGGAGGCTCCCAATACCCTCTCCCTCCCCCCCACATAAGACAAACCTAAGAACATTAAAACAAACTTTTAACACACTAAAAAATAACAAAAAGAATGGAAAAACAAACAGACTGCCGGCAGGGCAGCCATCACCCCGGCGCCCCAGGAGTTTGCATGTTCTTCCTGTGACCACATGAGTTTCCTCAGGTGATCTGGTTCTCTCCCATACCCTATAGCCTGTGCATTAATTAGCTACTGTAAATTGCCTCTAGTGCAGGTGGATGGTACAATTGAGGAGGGATTGATGAGAATGGAGGGAAATGTAAAATATGCGATTAGTGTAGGATTTGTACAAATGGGTGCATGGTGGTTGGTGCAGACCCATTGGACTAAAGGGCTGTTTCTGTGCTCCATTATGTAGAACCCTTCAGACCTGATGGTCCTCTTTGATACACTTCTGCCACTTTAAGGATTAACTCTTTTGAGCAATTGGAAATCCAGTCCTGGCACCCAATACAATTCAACTGAAAATGACTGGTAATTCCAATTAGATTTTCACCTCCTGAAAGAAGATGTATCATCTGTTCATGACAAATAAATTGGAGAGCAGAGCAAGTAATTACATACTTTTAATCTTTCTTACCTTCTATCTTTTTTAGCCCAACGCAGGGGTCAGTTCAGAGGAGTAGGCTAAAATTATGACCGTCCCACCCAGAGTGTTGCCCCTATAGCGTTGCGCCCAAGTGTTCTATCACTAGAGTGAACAAAAGATTCTGCACAAGGTTTAACCTCAATGCAAAGCAGTGGACAAAAATCTCATTATGCCACACCTCAAAGTAGACTTCAGAATTTCTACCCTTGAGTTTTACAACTGAAACCCCCTTCCCTGGCTCCTCTGAAGACTTTACTGAAACTAAATGGTCACCTTCCACAAGTATTGAACGCATTTTCACTTTAATTCAGAAATTGTATAATGATTAACAGCTGAAGTCAGAATCAACAGCACCACACGATCAAGTCCACAGTTAATAAAGACCAAACCACTGCAGTCATTAGAGGTCCTGCATATCAAGAGAAAGTGGTGGAGGTGGGCAGCAGATCAGGCAGTGTCTGAGGGGAGAGAACCAGAGATAAAGTTTCAGGTCAAACACTTTTCATCAGAACCTGAAACAGTGCAGCTAATCTGTTCTAACAGCTTAAAGCATCCCGGCACATTATCAATATCCTGCACACACTGGGGACAATTTATATTTATACCAAGCCAAATAAACTGCAGACCTGTACATCCTTGGAGTGTGAGAGAAAATTGAAGATCTTGGAGAAAAACCACACAGTCACAGGGAGAACATACAAACTCCGTACAGACAGCACCTGTTGTCAGAATCGAAGCCGGATCTCTGACACTGTAAGTGCTGTAAGGCATAGGGTTGCCAACTGTCCCGTATTAGCCGGGACATCCCGTATATTGGGCTAATTTGGTTTGTCCCATACGGGACCGCCCTTGTCCCGTATTTGACTGTTACTACTCGGGTCGAGGGGACTGTCGGGTAGGAGCGCCGTGTTCCGGCCCCGCCTCACCCATCCCGACGTAGTGCAGCCCATGGAGTGCATTAGAAGCGACTCGCCCATGGCCCTGTCGGTTGGCAGCCCGACCAACTGTCCGACCTTCGGACCTTCGCTGACCGTCGACACCACCACCCCTCCATCTCATGGCCGATCATCGGTTCATGAGTTGGATGGGGTGCCGGACTTTGCGAGCAACGTCGCACGGGCCAAAAGGTAGCTGGCCCACCAGCTGGGCTTTGTGTGCAGTCCAGCACCCGGGCCAACACATCATTCACCCAGCCATGGCCAAGTCGGTCAATGAATTTCCGTCATGAATTTGTCCCGTATTTTGACCTTTTTCTCCCTTATTTGGGAATGAGAAAATTGTCAACCCTAGGAAAGCAGCAACTTTACTGCACCACTACCTTGGTGGGTCTTACATGAAGGGGATCAAACCAAATCCCACAGCTGCTGAACCAGCAGATCGGGAGACTGACTAACATTTATTGCCGCTATCTTTGACTGAAAATTTATAGATAACGACAAATTTGAAATTTGATTTTGTCATGGCATGGCAGCCATGTTGCATTAAAATTCATGGAAAGGGATGCTTCATGGCAGACAGAAAGAACACTAGCAGCTTGCAAAGTCCTTTGTGATCTGGTGTTGTGTCAGTCCAAATTTCACAGCAGACCCACCAAACGGTGGTTCATCTATAGATTCCTCTGTTCAGTCATCTGTATCCAAAATATAACAATGGTTTCCAGCTGATCCAGACAACATGCACAGACCTCCAGCGTAGTATTTAGATTTATACCAAATGTCACTGTCACGAGCTCAGTAGTGATAATAAAATTAGACTTCTAACCGTCTGGGAATTTACTGCACTCACATTTCAACTTAAAGTTTGTCAGTCCCCACCATTCGTCACTGAGTTTATAATGGAGATTGAATTGAATCTGCCAGTGTCATTGTATCCTTGTGCAAAGAGATTAATGTTTCATATATGTTTCCATTATTCATACCACGTCCAATCATGCATTTACCCCCATTAAGGATCTCCACTTCTGTGATTAATTACTTTTTTGTCCCAGTTGTCTCTTTATGTTACTTTGTTTTATGTGTCATCATTTTACACAGCATTTGTCAGAGTGAATATTTCATCCTGCTGTCTGAGAGCATGCTACTGGGTTACTGAGTACAGGTGCTGTTCCTACCACTCACGTATCCCAGTGAGGAGAGCAATGAGCTAACGTGCACTGCGTGCCTTTCAGGCCTCGCTGAATTCAGCTGGGCTGAAGTTCACTATCAAGTGACGACAGCAAGAATCAATGACAACATGGTCAATGTTCTTGATTTAGCTCTGAACTAAATGGGCAAGGGTTTAAATCAGATTGACGTGTGTTGGATAATTCTAGGAGAGAAATGGTTAAATAATAAAGTAGCCTAAAGTGAAAATGTAGAACATCTATGTGAAATTCAACAAAGACCAAAGTCGCATCCTGGAAGCAAAATGATCTCAGTTGCAGGAAACACCCTGGTCATTGGGTGAGAGGGTGGAAGATTACAGCTTTGACCCAAAGTCAGAGCTAATGGATTGCACAGAATAACCTCAAGGTGCTACAGAAAAGCAGATGGGAAAATCTATCAGATGGCCCTCTCTGCAGGCCATGAAGTCAATAGGTCAATGCCTTATCACCAGATGTTTTTAACCAAACACCTACATCTTACTTTGCTTTTGGTGGGAAAGGTCTTCCTATGGAGTCATAGAGTGGTACAGCAAGGACCAGGCCCTTCGGTTCAACTTGCCCAAACCAGCCAACACTATCTGCACTACACTAGCCCCACCTGCCTGCATTTGGCCCATATCCCTCTAAACCTGTCCTACCAGTTTAAATATTTCTCCTAAAGATCATTCATGAATAGTCTGAATTACAATCCCACCACATATTCTCACTGAAGCTGTTGATGTGGGGATGAGACATCACCCATCTCATAATAAAATGTCTACTTACAGATGTGGATCAATTACCTTTGCTATGGTCAATCACAAACAAATGTTAACAAGGAACTTTCCTTTCCAGAGGCTCTTCCTAGCAAAACACACTGAGACAAGGATTATTCATCTGGTGAAATATGGTTAGGTCAGGGGGAAGTTCCCACCGCCACGAGTACCATGTAATCCCGTGCTACCTGCTCCATGGTCGGACTAAACCATCTCCCCCACCTGGTTTACCAGGTGAGGAGGGAGCTGTGGACCTCCAGCAGGACCAAAAACATGTCCTGTCAAAGGATGGACGAGCTCCTAGCAAGCCAACAGTCATCCACACTTCAGTAGAAGTTGCGATCACTGTCGTACATAACACTGTGCCCCTGTCCCACTTAGGAAACCTGAATGGAAACCTCTGGAGACTTTGAGCCCCACCCAAGGTTTCCGTGCGGTTCCCGGAGGTTCGCGGAGGTTTTTGTCAGTCTCCCTACTTGCTTCCACTACCTGCCACCTCCGGCAACCACCAGCAACCACCTGCAACCTCCGGGAACCGCACGGAAACCTTGGGTGGGGCGCAAAGTCTCCAGAGGTTTCCATTCAGGTTTCCTAAGTGGGACAGGGGCATAAGGCACCATGCCCGTTGCTGTTTTCAACAATGATGATGAAAAATGCATGTTGACCACTAGTCCTCTAGTGCATGGTTCTGCTCAAGACAAAATGTTGCAGACTGATGCATTCCAAAGTCCTGGTTTATGGAATCTCAAAAGCTTTACTTCACTCTGCCCATCACAATCTTACAGCACCAGACACCCAGGTTCAATCCTGACTACGGGTGCTGTCTGTTTAGACCAAATACATTCTCCCTGTGACCGCGTGGGTTTTCTCCGGATGCTCCTGTTTCCTCCCACTCTCCAAAGACGTACAGATCTGTAGGTTAATTGGCGTAGGTAAAATTGTGAATTGCCCCTAATGGTAGGATAGTGTTAGTATATGTGGCCACCGCTGGTCGGCGTGGACTCAATGGGCCGAAGTGCCTGTTTCTGCGCTGTATTTAAAGTCTAAAAGTCTAAAATCACACCTCTGCTGTTTGAAAAAGAATTACTGAAGCTAATTCCAATTTCCTGCACCTGGTCTGGAGCCCAGCAGGTCACAGTTCATTAAATACAAGCAGTTTTCAAATGTGATGAGGATTATTGTTTCCACCACCAGCTCTGGTAATGAATTCTAGACCCTCTAGGCGAAAACATTTTGCAATTCCCCTGTAATCCTTTCCCAGTCCCTTGAAGATATGTCCTCTGGTTGTTGCCCCTCTGCTCAAAGAGGTAGATCATTCCTCTTTACTCTACTATTCCACTACTCTAAACTTCCCCTGAAATGTTATATATCTCCATTAAGATTTTGGTCACCTGATATGTTCCAAAGATATAAAACATCTCTGTAGAAACATATAGAAACAAAGAAACATAGAAAATAGGTGCAAGAGGAGGCCATTCGGCCCTTCGAGCCAGCACCGCCATTCGTTGTGATCATGGCTGATCGTCCCCTATCAATAACCCGTGCCTGTCTTCTCCCCATATCCCTTGACTCCACTAGCTCCTAGAGCTCTATCTAACTCTCTCTGAAATCCATCCAGTGATTTAGCCTCCACTGCCCTCTGTGGCAGGGAATTCCATAAATTCACAACTCTCTGGGTGAAAAAGTTTTTTCTCACCTCTGTCTTAAATGACCTCCCCTTTATTCTAAGGCTGTGGCCCCTGGTTCTGGACTCGCCCAACATTGGGAACATTTTTCCTGCATCTTTTATAACTTTATATGTCTCTATAAGATACCCCCTCATCCTTCTAAACTCCAGTGAATACAAGCCTAGTCTTTTCAATCTTTCCTCATATGACAGTCCCGCCATCCCAGGGACCAATCTCGTGAAACTAGGCTGCACTGCCTCAATCACAAGGATGTCCTTCCTCAAATTATGAGACCAAAACTGTACACAATACTCCAGATGTGGTCTCGCCAGAGTTCTTTACAACTGCTACCCTATACAACTGCAGAAGAACCTCTTTACTCCTATACTGAAAACCTCTTGTTATGAAGGCCAACATTCCATTAGCTTTCTTCACTACCTGCTGTACCTGTAAACCAACTTTCAGTGACCGGTGTACAAGGACGCCCAGGTCTCGCTGCATTCCCCCCCTTACCTAATCTAACCCCATTGAGATAATAATCTACCCCCTTGTTTTTGCTGTCACATTTATCTATATTATACTGCATCTGCCACGCATCTGCCCATTCACTTAACCTGTCCAGGTTACCCTGCAACCTCCTAACCCAGCTTTGTGTCATTCGCAAACTTGCTATTTCTCACCTAATTCTATTTCTATACTATTTCTCACCTAATGAAAATTTATTTCAGTTCCTCTACCCCCTTAGATCCTCTGTCCTCCAGTACATTTGGTAGATTGTTTGTGTCGTCCTTTGTGAAGACAGATCCGAAATACCTATTCAACTCATCTGCCATTTCCTTGTTGCCCATAATAATTCCACCCGTGTCTGCCTTCAAGGGACCCACGTTTGACTTTGCTACTCTTTTTCCCTTAACATATCTAAAGAAGCTTTTACTGTCCTTCTTTATATTCCTGGCCAGCTTCATACTTCATCTTTTAAGCCCGTATTGCCCGTTTTATTTCCTTCTGTTGTCCTATGAAAGTTTTCCAATCCTCTAGCTTCCGGCTACTCTTTGCTGTGTTATACATCTTTTCTTTTAGTTTTATTCTATCCCTAACTTCTCTTGTCAGCCACGGTTGCCTCCTACTCCCCTTAGAATCTTTCTTCCTTTTTGGAATTAAATGATCCTGCGTCTTCCGGATTATGCCCAGAAATTCCTGCCATTGCTGTTCCATCGTCATTCCTGCTAGGATCCCTTTCCAGTCTACCTTGGCCAGCTCCTCTCTCATGCCTTCATAGTCCCCTTTGTTCAACTGCATCACTGCCACGTCCGATTTAACGTTCTCCTTCTCAAATTGCAGATTAAAACTAATCATATTATGATCACTACCTCCAAGCGGATCCTTTACCTCGAGTTCTCTGATTCATTGGACAACACTAAATCCAGAATTGCCTTTTCTCTGGTCAGCTCCATTACAAGCTCCTCCAAGAATCCATCTCGGAGGCATTCTACAAACTCTCTTTCTTGGGGACCTGAACCAACCTGATTTTCCCAGTCTACCTGCATATTGAAATCCCCCATTATCATAGTGGCGTTACCTTTGTTACATGCCAGTTTTAACTCCTGCTGTAACTGACACCCTAAATCCGGGCTACTATTTGGGGGTCTGTAGATAACACCAATTAGTGTCATCATGCCTTTACAATTCCTCAACTAAATCCACAGTGACTCTACCTCGTCAGTCCCTATGTCTTCCCTCGCAAGGGACTGAATTCCATCCCTCACCAGCAGAGCTACCCCCCCTCCTCTGCCCACCTGCCTGTCCTTTCTATAGGATGTATAACCCTGAATATTAAGTTCCCAGGCCCGATCCTCCTGCAGCCACGTCTCAGTAATCCCCACAATGTCATATCTACCAACCTCTAACTGAGCCTCAAGCTCATCTACTTTACTTCTTATACTTCGCGCATTCATATACAATACTTTTAATTCCTTACGCATCTCACCTTTCACATCGATCCCTATTACACTTGGCCATACTCTCCTATCCCTTTGTGAGCTTCCTTTCCCATTAATTCTGGGGTCATTAACCATCCCTTTACTCTCTTTCCCTTTAACTCCGTCCTCGACTATCCCATTTGACACCCCACCCCCCTTATTCAGTTTAAAACCACCCGTGTAGCAGTGGCAAACCTGCCTGCCAGAATGCTGGTCCCCCACCTGTTAAGATGCAATCCGTCCCTTTTGTACAGTTCCCCCTTACTCCAAAACAGATCCCAGTGATCTAAGAATCTAAATCCCTGCCCCCTGCACCAGTTCCTCAGCCACACATTTAGGTCCCGTATCTCCCTGTTGCTGCTCTCCTACTATCTTATTAAATCTTTCCTAATTTCCCAGTCCTGGTATCATCTTGATAAATCTCTCTGGATCATCTCCAGTGCAATCGCATATTTCCTGCAATGTTGATACCAGAATTGCACATGGTGCTGAGACTGTGATCCACCGACTGTTGTTTTCAGTTCGAGTAACATCTCTCAACTTTTGCCCAGCATGTAAAGAAAAGCATCCCGTAAGTTTTTTTTTACTATTTGTTACCAATTTGTCCTCCATTTAATGATCTTTGATCATACATTCCAAATTGCTTGGCTTCTTCATCCGCAGCTCTCAATATCCTCCGATTTGATACATATTGTTGCACCTCCCCAAATGTATTACCCAACAAGTGTCTTCATTAAGTATTGTGTTGTCATTCTTCTGTTCAACTGACCAACCATCTGGATCTTCTTGCAATCAAAATGTTTAATTGTTCTGCCTCAGAAGGCAGTGGAGGTCAATTCTCTGTATGCTTTCAAGAGAGTTGGATAGAGCGCTTAAAGATAGCGGAGTCAAGGGATATGGGGGTAAAGGCAGGAACGGGGTATTGAGTGTGGATGATCAGCCATGATCACAGTGAATGGCGGTGCTGGCTCGAAGGACGGAATGGCCTACTCCTGCACACATTGTCCATTTATAGTGTCTATCATTTCTGCTGGCAATCTCTGTGCATGAGCAATTGTTGCTCTCAATTTTTTCGTAGAGGTCACCAAGAGGATTATTGAGGATGATTATAGAGGAAAAATTGATGACATATCTGTATGCTAGAAACATCATACTTTAGTAAAGTGATCTGTCCTGCATTGTGCATGATGGCATTTGAATGTGCTACATATTTACTAATTTTACGAGTAAAATGTATTTTTGGGTATGTAAACTTCTAGCATTCTTAGTACCAAGATGTCCATTGGGAATTTGGGAGTATATCTGATTTGCTGACCCACAGTTTTCCACCAATTAAAAAAAACGTGGATAAGCATTTCACTTATATGGAAAACACTGCCCCTTGAAACAACAAAGTGCCTTCAGATGCTGATTAATCTGCTCTGTGGTCACAGCAATTTTGATGTTTTATTTTCATCTTGAGCAAATGCATTATTTCACTCATCACCTGTTTTCTATCGCCCTGATAGCTTCAAACACAGCAAGCTGAAGTTTTGTTAAATCCAAGGTTCATTACCTCCTTTAATAGTTTGTGCTTAAGAACCTGATGAAATGTTTTCTGCAAGTGCAGGTACATTACACCCGTTGGCTAGCTGTGTTCTAATTGTAGTTACCTCCTCAAAGTATTTCACTGGATTAGTGAGGCGTAAGCAATTGCTTCAAAATCTCCCTGATTGCCCCTTTTGGTTTCCATGCTCTTTACAGGAATACTAAAATATCACGTAAACACAAAGGCAATTTTCCACAATGGATGTTTGTTAGACTAATTCAGTACTTGATGTGTTTTGCCGGTCTGCATTTAAAAAAAATGTGCTCAAGGGTATTTCCATATTCCTAATAGGAAAGTTTCCGTAATCCTTTCAGATCCAGAATAGGTTTACATTTACACCTCCCAAAAACATAAACGCATCGACGTTCATGCCATTATTGTTTGACATATATCCAAGTAAGAACGGCAGGGTGGTGCAGCAGGTAATGCTGCTGCTTCATTACATCGACAACCTGGGTTCACTTCTGACTTCTAGTACTGTTCGTTGTACGTTCTCCCTGAGACTGCAGAGGTTTCCTCGGGGTTTCCTCCCACATCTTCAGGATGTGCAGGTTGATAAGTTATTTGGTCTCTGTAAATTACTCCAGCATTGATTGACGACAGGAGAACCAAGGTGGAGTTGACGAGCATAAAGAGAAAAGGTTGCAGGTCAACAAATAGGGCAATGGGTCTGATGGGACTGCTCTAAGAGTGGGCATAGACTAAGTGGGCTGAATAATCTATTTCTCTGTTGTGAGAAATGTGACAGATATGCTGATCTTGAATGAACAGAGTCTTACATCCTCTCAGTTCACCTGGAGGTCACACCGACAGCATACTCAATCCAATATGTAACACAAAGTGTTGGAGTTAGATAGCATCTCTGGAGGACATGGATGGGCAACGTTTCTGGTCGGGACCTCTTTTCAGACTTCAACAGGCTAATGGTATCCTTTGCATTTCATAGAAGTTTGGTTCCAACATTCAATCTAATGTTCATTCAAAATATGAAGACCAGCAAGTTTCAAAGTATCACACCTGCATTTCTTTCTATCTTCTTTCAAATGGAAAGAAATTCCATCAGGACTCCTTTGAAAGCAAATGGAATAATTAAAATGCCGCACATTTCTTTACCACTTCTCACTGAGCGAACATAAATAAAAATCAAACTAACTTCACTTGGATGGGTGCAGTACAGCACTGTGCAAAGGTTAAGTTACTCAACTGGAAACCTAGAGCTCAGAGGAATGGTTCCAAATGTGACAGTTCCATCATAGGAGCTGGGGAATTTGAATTCAGTCGATTAATTAATTAAATGTAAACACTTTCTGGATGAAAAACCTCCATTAGTAATAATGGCAGTAAAACTGATGGCTCGAATAAAAATCAATATAATTTGTGATTATCCTATTGAAATAGAAAGCTTAGCTGGCCCTGGGCTATGTGTGACTCCAGAACCATTGCATTATGATCGACCATTAACTTTCCTCTGAAGTGATCTTGGAAGCTACTTATTTCAAGGGCATTCAGACGGTCAACTTGCCAATGATGTAGACATGCAATGACTAAACAAACCCTAAAATTAAAATTAATATTCTTGCATTATTTATCGCAGCACACCCTCATTCAATAAATTATTCCTGAGCTTCCATCTTCACAGGTTTCTTTTCCACCCTGGGGACCAACCTGCTATTTTTAGCATAAACAAAGTGTGCATCCAATTCTTCAGTAAACCTGAAACACAATCAGTGGAAAGCCATCTTTGTTTTTTTCAAGATAAATCGAACACTGACATAGGTGAGCTTCAAGTGATAGAAAAAGTTAATTTGGGATGATTTCCCTCTATATCTTTCTCCGCTCTCTTGAGTGTGAAATCGTTTTGAAATGTGGTCACTGGTCTAATCATCCAACAACTAGCAATATGACAATGACTGTCCTGTGCACGGCTGCCCAGCCAGCAGCTGTCTGTCTCTTCATCTCTTCATTTTTTATTTTAGTTAGTTAAGTGTTTTGTTTGGAGGTCTAGACTTTTTTTATGTGGGGGGGGGGGGAGGGGGGAAACTACCTTTCAGGGTCCCTACCTGGTCGGAGAGGCAGCTTTTCTCTGGGCTGCAGCTTCGACCCGTCCTCGCGGCCTACCAGCAGGCCTGGAGCGGCGTTTCCTGTCGGGGACTGCCCAGAACCTCGGCTTCGGCGGCGGCACAGCACTGGAGCGCTATCGCGGAGCGGGCGATGCCTTGCCCGGGTCGCCGCGCTGGAGCTCCGGTGAGCTGAGACCGCCGGGTAAAACATCGCGGAGCTGCGGGTCTGAGGAGCGACCAGCTGCAGGCGGTGGTGCTGACTTTACACCGGGATCTCTAGATGAGATCGCCAGTTGAGGAGCTCCAACCGGCACGGCCTTGTTGGCTTCGGAAGCCGCGGCCTCCAGTACGGAAGTGGCCATTCCAGGGTTCCCAAGCCGCTGGGAGGACTCTCCCGACGCCGGAGCACCATCACCCGGCGAGAACGGCCTGGAACATCGGGCCTCCGTAGAGGCAACTGTGGAGGCCTCAATAGGCCCGACTAGGGGTGAACTGGGGTTGGGGACTGGGCTTTGTGCCTTCCCTCATGGTGGGAGCCATTGCGGGGGGATGTTCTTTGTGTTTAAGACTCTCATTGGTGTTATGCCTGTATTCTTTTTTTGTGTGCTGCAAAATGGCAAAAAGCATTTCACTTTACTACACCTGGGTGTATGTGAATGTGACTAATAAAAAAGCTTTGATACCTTTGACCTTTGACTTAAAAATCTCATTCGCGTCTTAGTTAAGAAATAAGCCTTGATTGGAAAACTCTTGCACTTACTTTAGTTTAGTTTAATTTAGAGATACAGCGCGGAAACAGCCCCTTCGGCCCATCGAGTCCGCACCGACCAGCGATCCCCACACATTGACACTATCCTGCACACTCTAGAGACAATTTACATTTATTCCAAGCCAATTGACCTACAAACCTGTACATTTTTGGAGTGTGGGAGGAAACTAAAGATCTCGGAGAAAATCCACGTGGTCACGGGGAGAACGTACAAACTCTGTACAGACAGCTCCCGTAATCCGGATCAAACCCAGATCTCTGGCGCTGTAAAGCGCTGTAAGGCAGCAACTCTACTGCTCCGCCACTGTGCCACTAATATTGTATTTGATTCTTCCTGGGGGAGGGGGGGAAGAAATTAACCTAAATAACAAAGACGGTTGCACTACACAAATTACTGACTGCCACGAATGAAGATTACATCATTTTATTTAGCAGAAATGTGCTACAATTCAGTTAAGACAGTTTGTTTCACTTGCACATTTTTCTGATAGCTGCATCCAACCATGACCCATGTTATCCCCTTTATAATTACAGAGGTGAATTTGACATAAGCATATTGTTCATATAGCGACACCACGGACATTATGCTAATGTGTATATTAAAAATGTGTATATTACACCCAGTACAGCGAGTTTCATCATGTTATCCAAGTGTGGGAAATTTTTCCAGAGAACTCTGGCCACTACATCCAATGGTGGACTAAATCAGACAAAGAGAGACCGATGGATTAAAACAAAAAAAGCTCAAGTCCTCGCTTTCACTTCCGGACTGAGGGCCAGTCCTGTAGTGACACCCCATCCGCATGGATGAAGGAGGGGTCTCCAGAGTACACCAGCCTCCAGCAGGTACAAGGGAGAACCCATGAAGAATTCAGACCGTGTGGGGGGTTCTGATTTAAACACAAAAGGTCTTAAATTCCCTTTCAATATTCAATTTGTAGCCAGTGCCACTGCAAACCAACCAAATAGCAAATGTCTGCTGCTTTCTCCTGAGCTTGTTGATGGAGGTGAATGTTCAACATGGTATAAATGCGTCCGGATCCTATTTGAATGCGGAACCACCATACACACAAATAATCAGAGGAGGTTCTCTCATCAAAATACAATGAGGAAGCAATTGTGTTTTTGATTTTATCCAACAAGAACAAAACAGTGTGAAAGCCTAACCAGATTTTCTTTGTGGGCAATAGGTGTAGAATTTATATTTTATTGATCTTACTTCCGAGGTGTTGTATATGTTTCTCAAAGTGCCCATCCAGACCTCTGACCAATGCAATTTGTTTATCGGTTGTATTGTCCAAAAGTGTACTGGCAAACTGATACTTTCATTATTAATATGACATTGAATGTGTATACTTGGTTATTATTAAATATTTTGACTGTGTTTCGTTTTATAGGGACTGAAAGTTGATTTTAAGTTTAGTTTGTACCCAAAAGAGACCAATTTTTTCCCTAAAGTTTCTAAAAAGCAAAAAAATAGCTAAACCAAGAATTACAGCTGAAAGTTGAAACCCTTCAAATAATTCAGCAAAGGAGGAGCAGACGTTGACACCAAGATATGCACGTGGATTTGGTCCTCTAATTTACATGTTTTAGAAACACAAGATCAGGTCTGCTAGTATGTTTATATTGCATCAATATCCCACAGCACATGCAGTTGCAGAAACTACAGTAAATGTTGCACGATCGATATGCTGTATGACGAAAATTTTACTCAGGAGACAAATCATTTTTAGCCTCGGCGGCAGTGATGGGACCTTGGCAGTGGTGAAGCCTCGTGGTGGCGGTAAAGTCTCGCGGTGATGAGGCCTCAGTGGCGTCAAAGCTTCGCGGGTTGACCCGTGGTCGGGGGGGGAGAACCGCCGTGAGGGGGAGTGGGGTGAAGAGCTAAGGAGGACCCAGCATGGGGTACTTTGTAACTTTCTCAGCGCCATATATAGCAGCCATTTGTGTACGCTGGGTTTGCAAGCAAAGAATTTCACTGTGCCGTGTCACATGTGATAATAAAGTATTCCATTCCATATAGGGCACACTGGGGAAATGAGGGAAGGTTGGCAGACTACGACAATTTGGCTTCTAGCAAAGCTGATTCGGTGATAAGGGGATGAATTTGCAATACATTTTGAGAAGCTTCACAGATTCACCGGGAGCAGAGGGGAGGGATGTCCCACAAGCCGCATCCTGCTGATCCCACCATCTGGTCTCATCGTCAGCCGTGTGTGAGTTGCAACATCTTCCATTTTGATGGTGAAGAAGTGCTGCTGGTGTGGCTTCAGCTAAAATTGAAAGAGAAGTTATTTGTGATACATGAAGGGACCAGGGTAAGCCTTGCAAGGAAAAGGGACAAGAACGTTTTGCTTTGAGAGAGAGGAAGAACAGGAACAACCATTTATTTCCCTGTGCAAGTGAAAAGTGCTTTATGACAGAATCATGCAATTGAAACATGCTACCTAATCAAAGCATCAATGGAATAACTATCCAGTCCCATTTCCCTGTTTTTTTCTCATGATCTATTAACTTTATCTTTATCCTTTACAAAATTTACACATAAACTTATCAACAAATCAAAATACCAAGTTAATATATTTTACTGTCCAACAATGTCCTATTAATTGAAACAATTTCATAGCAATGTTTTATTCTTACATAAACATATGGCTAATTAAAGGTGTTTCAGAGCGAATTTGAAATGAGAAATTATAATATCTTGGAACAGCAGATGAGGAAACACCCAGTAAAAACTTTTGACAGAGTTGCAAGGGAACAAATATCATGCAGACACAATATGAAAGTCTATCGTGCTGCTCCTCCCACCTTGCATTGAACATTATCACCTTATCATACCCATTCATCAATAGACTTCATTTTGAGGCACAGACTGTGACAGACAATCAAACACCTTCATAAAGGACAATGTAAGTAGGCAGAAAAACAAGATACAAGATACATTTATTTGCCACGTACCAATTGGTACAGTGAAATGTGTGGTCTCCATACAGCCATACGAATAATAAAGAGCACATAACACGATAGTCTTAACACAGACATCCCCATACAGTGGGATCAAAGTTTCCCACAGTGAGGGAAGGCTCCAAAATTCAGTTATCCTCCTCTGTTGTCCTCCCATGGTCGGGGGGCTCCCGAACCCCCTACTGTTGCCACTACGAGCGGCCCGATGTTCAGGCCCGCTTGCCGGGGTGATGGAAGTCCGACATCGGGACTGGAGGACACCCTCAGCAGCTTGGACATCCGAATCAGCCACCTCCTACCTGAGTCCTCGGCTCCCGAAGTCCACAGGCCACACTGAGCGGAGATTCAAAGCTGCTGGCCCATCGGCAAAGGGCCCCAGGACTCCGCGATGTTAAGGTCAGCGCCGCCCGCACTGGAATCTCTACAAACCACAGCTCCGATGTTGAAGCAGCAGGCCCAACACTCCGGAGCTTCAACGGCGATCCAGGTAAGCAATCGCCCGCTCCGTGATGTATCCAGCGCTGCGCCGCCGCTGCTGAAGTTCTGGTCCAGGTCCCCGGCAGGAAAGGCCGCGCCAATCCAGGTGGTAGGCCGCGAGGAGGAGGGGCGAGGATGTGACTCGGAGGATGCGACTCAGAGTCCTCGCCAGGAAGTGACTGGGAAACGTTTTTTCCCCCTTACCCTACCCCCCTCCGCCACATAGAAAAGCTAAAGAAATCACCAAAACAAACTTTTAAAACTGACTAAAACATTTTAAAAGACAGAAAAACAGACAGAATGTTGTCAGAGGCTGCCGTCAATGCGGTGCCCCTAGGTGACCAGCTACACTTCAAGCTGCCCAGGGAAAATAGACAACATAATCAAGGACCATTTAACCATATAACCATATAACAATTACAGCACGGAAACAGGCCATCTCGGCCCTACAAGTCCATGCCGAACAAAATGTTTTCCCCTTAGTCCCACCTGCCTGCACTCGTACCATAACCCTCCATTCCCTTCTCATCCATATGCCTATCCAATTTATTTTTAAATGATACCAATGAACCTGCCTCCACCACTTCCACTGGGAGCTCATTCCACACCGCCACCACTCTCTGCGTAAAGATGTTCCCCCTCATATTACCCCTAAACTTCTGTCCCTTTTACATGATGTTTTACATCTCTGTCTTCCTCTCTTCCCCCGCCCTCCATTCCCATAAAGGCAGAAGATACAAAAGCTTGAAAGCACATACCACCAGATTCAGGAACAGCTTCTTCCCCGCTGCAACCAGACCTCTCATAAGCTAAGGATGTAGTCCTGATCTTCCAGCCTACCTCATTGCTGCCCTTGCACTTGTTTTAATCTGCACTTTCTCTGTAACTTTAACACTGTGTTCTACACTTTGGTGGATTCCTCTTTGCACCAGCTGTTGTATCTTGGTACGTCTGACAATAATAAACCAATACCAATGATGGTTAGAGATAATTTAGGAAATTGAAGCTGAACATCGTTGAGCTCAGAGATAATTGCCATTTTAAGAGAGCATGTCTACACATTGGACAGGCCAGGAGCCGCAACCTTTTACTCAATCCACAATGCAAGTTAACCCAACATAATTCACTATAACTGATGTTATTTGAGTCAAATTTGGGAGCTAAGCACTGAACTCACCAGAATGTGAACAGCCTGTGGTTTATGATAGAATTTCTCCAAGAGTGCAGCTAGCCATGACATGGTAAAGGTTTAAAGGAACTGTTAATTAAATACAGACTTTAACAATTCCTGGCATATCTAAGCTCGGTCTTGCTCACAAGGAAAGTGAAAGGGTGCAGCCAAGAGATACAAGTGCTAAAGTCATGGGAATTGAACAGCTCCTGATTATATTTCAGGTAAGGAATTAAATTGTCACTTATTATTACAAACATAAAATTTACCCAATTGTTCAGCCTTACAAAGCAAATTTACATTTTTTTTCAGCCCTGCTTTCCACAGTTACCAGAAGGAATGTTTATTTAAATATTAACCTGTTCCTTATTTGAAAGTAATCACTAACAATATTAACTCACCAAATCGACTCCGCAGCCAAGAGGAAAACATAAATCTGTGAAAGCACTAAAGTTGTTGCCTCATACAGTGACCTCCAAATAGAGCAAACAACTGGAAAAAAACTACTCCCACTCCAGGGAGAGGGAGAGAGGGGGGGGGAGAGGGGGGAGGGGGGAGGGGGAGGGAGAGAGAGGGAGAGGGGGGGAGAGGGGGGGAGAGAGGGAGAGGGGGAGAGGAGAGAGAGGAAGAGGGAGGAGGGAGAAGGAGGATAGAGAGAGAGGAGAGAAGGGAGAGACGGAGGTCGAGGGAGAGAGAGAAGGGAGAGGGAGAGAAGGAGAGGGGGAGAGGAGAGGGGAAGGAGTTGTGATCACCACTGGAGGAGGGAGGGAGGGAGAGGGAGGGAGAGGGAGAGGGAGGGGAGGGAGAAGGAGAAGGAGAAGGAGAGAGAGGAGAGGGAGAGGGGAGAGGGGAGAGGGAGAGGGGAGAGGGAGAGGGAGAGGGAGAGGGAGAGGGGAGAGGGGAGAGGGAGAGGGAGAGGGAGAGAGAGAGGGAGAGAGACGGAGCCGGAGAGAGAGAGCCAGAGAGAGAGTCGGAGAGATGGAGAGAGACAAAGAGCGAGAGAGAGAGAGAGAGGGGGGAAACAGAGAGGGGGGGGGGGAGGGGGGAGAGGGGGGGAGGGGGGGGGAGGGGGAGAGAAAGGGGGAGAGAGGGAGGGAGAGAGAGGGAGAGAGGGAGAGAGGGGGAGAGAGATGGAGAGAGGGAGAGAGAGAGAGGAGGGAGAGAGAGGGAGGGAGAGAGGGAGGAAGAGAGAGAGAGAGGGGAGAGAGAGGAGAGGGAGAGAGAGAGAGGGAGAGGGAGAGGGAGGAGAGGAGAGAGGGAGAGGGAGAGGAGAGGGAGAGGGAGAGGGAGGGGAGAGGGAGGGAGAGGGAGGGAGGGAGAGGAGGGAGAGGGAGGGGGAGGGAGAGGGAGAGGGAGAGAGAGTGAGATAGAGAGGGAGAGATGGAGGGAGAGAGAGGGAGAGGGAGAGGGAGGGGAGAGAGAGAGAGAGAGAGGGAGAGGGAGAGGGGAGAGGGAGGGGAGAGGAGAGGGAGAGAGAGGGAGAGGGAGATGTTACATAATTTATCCACTGGGCAGAATTCTCAACGGGTAAATCAGGTGGAATTTCACAATTCTGAAGAATTTCTACCAAAGTCTTGCCTTTATATGTAAAATGCAAAACGACCCTTGAATCCTAGAAGGGTCCCATGTATGGGATATCAAAAATAATGTATTGAAGTAACTGAGAAGATTGATGAGGCAGGGCAGTTGACATTGTTTATTGGAATTTTGTAAGCTGTTTGCCAAGAACCAGATGGTGAGCCGGTCCAGAAATTTAAGACACATGAGATGAGAGCCCATCTGCACTTGTCCCACTTGCCTGCATTTGGCTCATAAACCTCTGAACCTTTCCTATCTATCTGCCTGTCCAAATGGATTTCAAGCCTAGTTGTTGTACTAACTGCCTCAATTACCTCCTGTATCCACCATCCTCTGTGTGAAAACTGCCCCTCGAGTTCCTATTAAATCTTTCCCCACCTTAAACCAATGTCCTCAGGGTTTTTGATTCCCCAAACCTGGGTAAAATACTGTGCATTCACCCTATCGATTCTCATTATTTTATTTACCTCCATAAGATCACTCCTTAGTCTCTGCATTCCAAGGAATAAAGTCCTAGTCTGTCCAACTCCTCCCGAGAGCTCAGGCCTTCAAGTCTCGCCAGCATCCTCATAAATTGTCTCTGTATTCTTTCCAGTTTAACAACATCCTTCCTATTAAAACATGACCAAAACTGAACACAATTCTCCAACTGAGGCCTCACCATGGTCTTGTACAACTGTAACATAACATCCCATCTTCTATATGTAAAGCACTTTGGGGTCAATGAAAATTGACTATAAATGTGCTATATAAATAAATTTATTATTATTATTATTATTATTATTATTATATTCAATATCATAACTATTGAAGGTCAATGTACCAAAAGCCTTCTTGGTCACCTTATCGACCCGTGGCACCACTTTCAGGGAACTGTGTATCTGCACTCCTAGATCCTTCTGCTCTACAACACACCCCAGAGCCCTGTCATTCACTGTGAAGGTCCTGCCCTGGTTTACTAACCAAAATACAATACCTTGTAGATATCGAACCCGGCGTTCGGAAGCCGCGGTCACGTGACTCGGGAGGGGCTGTTGTTTTCGCGTGGATTTTCTTTTGCGCGCGTTAGTTCAGCCCTGACCACGGATGTGGGCTTGAGCTTTTGAATAAAGTTTTGTTGAAAACTCCAGTAGTCGTTTCTCAGACCGCTAAAACCTCACACTTACCTGTATTAAAGTCCATTAACCATTCCTCAGCCCATTTGCCCAACTGATGAAGATCCTGCTGATGTGGCGTGGTTCACTGAGCAGAGCTTGTCTGGCGAAATGCCTCATCGCCAGAACTCACATATAAGCACCAAGCCCTCGCTCGATTGCCGATAAGAGGGGCCCTCCCGGTCTGATACTTTCTGTATCATTGAGTTTTACTACCGATGCACGCTGCCCTCAGTACAGCTGCTATGGAGATGAGTGAATGCCAATCACTTTGCAATGTGCAGAATTGCAAAGAGGGTCTGGAGAAGAATGCAAGAGTCTTTGTCATTGTTCATCCAGAACAGCCTTGTACAGAGAGGACTCTTTGATTTACAGGCAGTTCCCATGGACACATTTGGAGACAGATATCCAGTGCTGCTGGAAGATCATCAGGTTAGACAACTTTCCTCATGATCCACAATCTTACTTAACAGACCTCCTATAATCACATCCAATTTATCGATATGCATCACAAATAACAGTCCCATCACTGATCCCTGCAGCCCACCACTGATTGCAGAGTCCATTCAGTAAAGCATCCTTCTTTCACCACCCTATCTCCAAGCCAATTTCTGATCTAATCAACCATCTCACCTTGGGTTACATGTGCTTTAATCTTATAGACCTGTCTATCATGTTGGACCTTGTCAAATGCCTTACTAAAGCTCATATAGAAAACATCTACCAATCTTCATCAAAATCTTCATCACTCCTCAAAAATCTTTGTCAAATGATTGGGGCAGGATTTTCCCCTAACAAGGTTGTGCTGACTATCCTTGATCTGCCATTGGCTTTCTAAATGTACATAAATGTTATTTCCAAGGATGTTCTCCAACAATCTTCCTAGAGGTAAGACTCGCTGGCCTGCAATTGCTTGGCTTATCCGTGTTGATGCATTTAAATAAAGAAACAACATGAACTCTCCTCCAATCCACTGACTAATGAAGATATAATATTTCCATTCAGACCCCAATATCTTCTTCCCCGTAACATCCTAACTTATGTTACATCCGGTAGGCGGCGCGGCTCTGGCCAGCAGCGGCCTCTGCAGTCTGTCCGCGTTTTTATTATTTTCTGTCTGTGTTTTAATGTAGTTTTGTGTTTTTTGTTGGGGTGTGTGTGTGTGGGGGGGTGGGGGTGGGGGTGGGTGGGAGGGGGGGGGAAACTTTTTAAATCTCTCCCTGCACTGGAGACCCGACCTTTTTCTCGTCGGGTTCCGTTGTCGTTGAGGCCGCAACGAGGAGCGGCCTCCAACAGGAAGAAGCCGGGGACTCTGGTGCTACTCACCGTTGCCGTCGCGGAGCTGGCCGAGACCGGAGCGGTTGGAGCGGTGGAGGAACGCTGCTGCTGCTGCTGCTGCTGCTGCTGCCGATGCCGCTGCTGAGTCGGGGGCTGCTGCTGCGGGTCTGCGGACAGCGACGCCGGGAGCCCGCGGCTCCCTGGAGAGAGACCGCTTTTCTGGGGCTCCTGCAACGGCGAATTCTCCCGCCCGAGTTGCGGGGTCGAAGAGCTCCTGGAGCGGGGCCTCACTACACCGCCCCGCGCGGCTGGAACGGCCGCGGGTACTTGCGAGCGCACACCGGGGGCTCCAACACCAAGACCTGGTGTGCGACCTCGCACCACCCGGCGTGGCTTCAATGGCCGCGGGACAATCGCCATCGCCAGCCGGGGGCTTTGACTTTGACTCTGACATCGGGGGGGGGGGAGAGTGCAGTGGAGAGATAAGTTTTTTTTGGCCTTCCATCACAGCTATGTGATGGATGTTTATGTAAAATTGTAATTATGTTGTGTCTGGGTCTATTTGTGTGTAATGTATGGCTGCAGAAACGGCATTTCGTTTGGACCTCTAGGGGTCCAAATGACAATTAAATTGACTCTCTTGACTCTTGATCTGGCCCCGGGGATTTAGCAACCCTTATGCATCTCATAACATCTAACCTTAAGACGTACCTGCTCTAAATTATCCAGGTACTACTCCCTGAACTCATTATCTTCCATGTCCTTCTCCTTGGTGAATATAGATGTGAAAGATTCATTTAATACCTCATCCACTTTGCAATGCATTATTATTGAATAGGAAAGTAGATTTGAGGAACCAACTGATCTATTCATGTTCCTAATGCACATGTCTGCAGGTATCCACATCAGCCCCTCAGCTTATTCCTGATTTCCAAGATGTATTGTACAAGAGCAATGGCACATCAACCAATGCAGCCATCAATTAATACAGCACAGAGCGAGGCCTTTCAGTCGAATGTGTCTACCTCAGTCCTTTGAAAGAGTAGACTCATTTCCCTGCACTCTCCAAATAGCCCTGAAATTATCTGCTTTGGTTGTGAGCAATTACCAATGAATGTACTTCTCACTCCTCCAGGGTCAGGAATTGTGAGCTCCAGAATGGCTTGATGGTCGTAATTACAGATCATCCCAGTGCATGTAACCTGGCAACAGCAGATTAATTCATGGTTTATCGTCACATACCTTAGTAATTGGCAACAGTATTTTCCATTTCAAGCTGGCACAGCTTTTCCACTCTGCATCAATGCATTTTCTCTCCTCCTCTGGTGTGATGCCACACCCTTCAATTAGGCAACTATCTGGGAAGTTACCTGGTGACAGAAAGTTTGTTGCTTACCTGCATTGCTCACATTTTCATCCACTAGTACAATCCTACTCACTGCTAACTCTGTTAAAACATATATTGGAGCAGTAGAGGGGAGGGTGAAGGATTGGAAGAATACATTCTCTCCTCCCTCCCTCCGATAATAATTCCTGGCTCTAAAACCATTGCAAATGCGACTTTAAACAGAGCAAGGTGGAGGTCAAGGTGGAGGGTAGTCCATTCAAACGTCTACCTCCTGGATGGACTTCCCGGAACTCAGGAGCCAGAGAAGATGATGTCAGCTGGGAACTGTGAGAACCAGAGGAGTTTGTGAATTAGTTTGAGCTGTTGTGTTTAATCCCATTCCTAACCTAATCTGCCACAATTTGGAAGGTGCTTTCCTGGAGATGAGAGAATATAATTATATAACGTTTATTTAATTATAATGTGCGCATTTAAGATTTAATATAAACTAGACCAAGTGCAGACCTGTTGGGTCTGTTCCCGCAACGTGCGGCTGCAAGGGGAGGGGGCAGCCTGACGTCATCGTGCAATGCCACGTGCTAGGCATACGGCGTCAAGACGCTGCGTACGACGTCAAGACGCTGCGTACGACGTCAAGATGCTGTGTACAATGTCAAGACGCTGCGTACGATATCAAGACGCTGTGTACGCCCTCAATGCGCCTCACAGGGCCTGACAGGACGTTGACGGCGCTGGGATTTGCGGATCAGAGGAGTGCAAGCCAGCGAGGAGGACACGGCGCAACCCAGTTGCAGCAGGGGGCCACCAGAGCAGGTGATCTTTGGCTCCCACTACCCCCAGTGGAGCCAGGGCGTGGGAGACAGAGGCCCACCGGAAAACGACCCCCACAAGAGGAGGGGGGGGGGGGGGGGGAGTATTAACAGGGGGAGTTGTTTGTAGGAAGTAAAAATCGCCCACGAAATGAGAAAAATGTCGCCATTTTTGGAGGAGAGCCGGGCGGCAGCAGCAGTTATGGAGGCTGGCCAGCAGGAGGCGAAAAAATGAGTGAGTGAGAGGGGGGGAAGGATTTTATTAAAAATGTGTACATAAAAAACGACGAAATTTAATGAGGAGTGGATTTGCGAATGTAAAAGTGAAATCGCTAGCGAGATGGAAAAAATCTCGGAGTTTTTGCATGTGGTTTTGGCGGACCAAAGAATCAAAGGCCAAAAATCTAATCTGAAAATGACTCTAATCTGACATACAAAAACACACACACACACACCACACACACTACACACACACACATTATCACATCACACAAGGACTCACACACACACACACACACACACACACAGTCACAAGTCCTATCACACACACACACTTAAAGCAGTATATAGATGTGTCGTTAGGGAATATTTTGCTATATAAATTGGCATGGAATAAATGTCGATTTTCATGGGATGTGCTAGTAAAAAACATTGTCTGCTTTTTTCTGGATTTCATTTTTTGCTCTTTCAACATACCTTTGAAATGGCTCGTGTCAATCTCAATGTGTGTTATTACACCAGGATGCCCCAGTTTAAAAATAGCCCATTCACAACCAGGTACCTGTAGAATGCCCTGGTCATCTGCCTGGAAAACAAAATGCAAAGGACCAAGGTCAATCCAAATTATATTTAATAAATTTGAAGCAATAAGTGTGACTGCTGAACAGACCATTGAAGAACAAACTCTTGGTTTTCTACCTTTAATACTGCTGGTCTGTCCAGTCTCCGGGCAGTTTCCCAACCATCAGACATAACCTTAGACCTTCCAATGCCTTCGGTGAAAAATCATATGTTAGGAATATTAAAGTAGCAAGAGAAGAACTTAAAATAGAGGAAGGATTATTTAAAACAAAAACAAAAAATGTGGATGATGCACTGTAATTCTGTGGAGAGAGAGGAGCACTTAATGTTTGAGGTCAATGACTTTTCATGAAAAGGGTTCTTGTAAAAGATTATCAGCCTGAAATATTACCTCTGTTTCTGCATTGACCCTGCCCGGTCTGCTAAGTACTTCCATCATTTTATTTTTATTCTTCATATTTCCAGCATCAGCAGAATTTTTCTGAAGGGTTATTTAATTTGCCTGACATTATTAATAAATTAATTATTGATCAATAACATATTTGATACAGATTAACAATATAAATTATAAATTCATTTACCATTACAAGCATATTTTTACTAACCTTCGATTAGGAAAGATTAGTAAAAATATGCTTGTAATTGTAAAGTAATATTGTTCTATTTCAATAGGAGGGATTGCGAATGTAAAAGTGGAACTCGCTAGAGATTGAAAAATCTCGGGGTTTTTGAATGTGGTTTGGGCGGACCATGGAAAATAAACCCACCATGGAACATAAACATGTCGATCAAACATGTTATTGATCAGTAATTTCTGTGAGGTGTCCACCTCATTACCGAAACAACAAAATAAATTGCCGTGTGTAAAAAATGAAACGCTGGTGACTTTAAAGCCTGTACATAATGGACAACGGATATTGAAATGTATGCATTAATGGTAGAAATATGATTGTATTAATTCTTCTACTAGCAATACATTGAATAAAATCATGCAAGATGTAAAGTTCCTATTTTCCCTGACAAAGTTGCTGTGTAAAGGGCTGTTGCTCCAAATTCCCATCCGATTCCAGGTACTACTTCTAATTTTCTCGGCAGTACAAAGTGCAACAATTGAGGTACATGAAACTGATGATAATGTGAGTAAAACTGCACTGGGCTCATTGGGGATTTGATACTCAAATTATTCTTCATGGAAAGTTCCTCCATGATGAATAAGAACATTAGATATATATCCAAGTAAGGGTCACTCCCGCCAAGTAGGCCCGACTTGCCCACTGCGGTCAGATGTCTGTGGAGGAGCGGGAACCTGGCTGAAGGCTTGGCAGATGGTGTAACCGGGAGAAAGCTGGAGAAGTCGGCTGGTAGGAGGGTGAACCGGGGAAATGCCTCCAGGGCCTTCAAGGTTGGCTGCAGGAATCGCTCCCCGCAACACAAAGATGGGCGAGTGAGGAGAGGAGAGTGACGTTGGTTCACTGGATCTGCTCCAACACCGGACTTTGAACTTTCAATAATGGCACCAAAATTGGCGGTGCCTGCATGTGAAATATGTGCAAAATGAATTTCACTGTGCAGTTGCATATGTGACAAATAAAGCACTATTGGCTATTGACTATTTACTAGTTAACTATGCATCTTGTTAAACCATATAAATTAAATCATCTATTTCTTTTAATAAAAGTCTTTGGAGTGAAATGTATCGTAACTACTTTACCTATAATGTTATTAGGGTGTCCAAAGTGAGCGTTGCTGAATCCCACGCATACACCTCCATTTGTCATTGCAGCCAAATCCACTGTTTGCCTCTGTGAAATTGCTGTCCAGTCATTGTGGCCTATGCCATAAAGTCTAAGCCGTGCAATCCCACCATCTAAAGAAAGAAAACCAGGTATAAGTATCACGTAGTGTTTGGTCAATGTGCCATAAGAAGGGCAACGCGATGGTGTGGCGGTACAGTTGCTGATTACAGCACTGGAGATCCACGCTCAATCCTGACTACAGGTGATGGCTGTACATTCTCCCTGTGACATGCAGGGATTTCCCCACATTCCAAAAACATACAGATTTGTAGGTTAATTGGCTTCTGTAAATTATAAATTGTCCCAAGTGTGTGTAGGATAGTGTAAGTATAGGGGGATCATTGGTATGCACTGACTCAGTGGGCTGAAGGGCCTGTTTCGCGCTGTATCTCTAAACCAAACAATGAAGGCCAATATCAGCATGTAGAATCAGTGTTCAGCATCCCGTTCAGACAGCACCTGCAGTCAGAATCGAACCCTGGTCTTTGGTGCTGTAAAGCAGCAACTCTAGCGTTGCGCCACTGAGGCACCCTAAACTCACCATCTCCTGCAGCACGAACCTTGAGCTCGTGTTTCTCTCCACAACCTCCATAGCCTTCCATCTAAACTGAGGATGCTATTTAAGGTAAGGGAACCATTGCTCATACTGGTGCCTTTACTGTGCAGGCATTGTGTACCAAAACTGATCTGCACAGTAGATAATATAAATAAGAATTCTGTAAGCAAGTAGCATGGGAGATGAATGTAAGAATTGACTTGTAGGATTCTTAAAGTAGATAAAGCAGCTTTAAAGCTGCTCATACAAGTAGCTATTGGTAGGGGAACTTGGTAACCTTTGTGACAGTCACCTTTGTCTACTTCTAAGGGCGTGTTATGAAAGTATTGCTTTCAGAGGGTAAAAAGTACCCTTGATGTCCAGAATGGACCAGGAGGAAACAGCGGGCATGTCTATTTGTCATGCTAAGTATTAGACAACATTTCTCTTCAGAAGTAGGATGAGCTGATAGACAGTGATGGTAATCTTAGGATTCTCCTTACTGCCTTCCTACTTTGCTAGTTATAACCATATAACATATAACCATATAACAATTACAGCACGGAAACAGGCCATCTTGGCCCTACAAGTCCGTGCCGAACAACTTTTTTCCCTTAGTCCCACCTGCCTGCACTCATACCATAACCCTCCATTCCCTTCTCATCCATATGCCTATCCAATTTATTTTTAAATGATACCAATGAACCTGCCGACACCACTTCCACTGGAAGCTCATTCCACACCTGATGGAATTGTATAGGCCTGAATGCAGAAGGATGTGTTGCTGTGATGTTATCATATTGGTGGATCCATTCTAAATCAAAAACATTGCTTCCAATAACTTGAAATAGATTCAGTTCTTTGGAACATGAATTTAACTTTTATTTGTGAGCTTTCATCTCCATGATCAGCACTTCTGCAGCCAACGCTGACAAAATCCCTGTCCATCTCGGATGTATATCTCTCAAAAACATGAGTTTGGTATCACCGATTTGCTCCCTCCTGATTTTGTTTGTTTTCTCATTTAACCTTTATTTATTTAGGGAATGCCTGGAATATCTTTCCCTGCTTATTATTTAATGAAACACCAATGAAAGGATGTGTAAGAAGGAACTGCAGATGTTGGTTTACACCAAAGATAGACACAAAATGCTGGAGTAACTCAGCGGAACAGTCAGCATCTATGGAGAGAAGGAATGAATTATGTTTTGGTCGAGACCCTACTTCAGAGAGAAGAAGTCAGATGGAAGACAGATGAAGAACGTCACCCATTCCTTCTCTCCAGAAATGCTGCCTGTCCCGCTGAGTTTTTCCGGCATTTTGTGTCTACCATTGAACGGTTAGTTACCTGGATACATGTTAAGTCGGATGTGAGTCCATCGCTTATGCTGTTGAACAGGAAAATAATTGTGGCAGGTGTCCACATAGCCTGGGTGTAGGATTGTCATTGGAACTAACTCGGTCCAGACCTCCGATTTCAACTAGCGTAGAGAATATAAAAATAAAGGATTTAAAAACTTTTTCATGGTAGCATTCATCTTATTTTACCTGGAATGTGTCGATAGATGGTAAACCAAGTAAAAAATGAAAATAAATTTCAAGATTGTTCATGCAAATATGAACACCAGAAAATAGAGGAGTAGAGGAGTAGGAGTAGAAATTAGTCCATGTCACCCTCAAACGTGCCCCACTGTTCCAGGCAGATCAGCCCTAAGCCTTGTGTCCTCTTCCACAACAGCTACCATAGCCATTCACAATCTTCCAAACATTTATCTATTTCCTTTCCAAATACCTCCACAATCTGGCCTCCACTACACTCTGGGGTAGCGAAACACAGAGAAACCCAGCCTTTTCTGCTGAGACGTTGCCTGACCCGCTGATTTATTCCTGCATTTTGTGTCTGCCTTAGTCTTTTTTGTGTTAGAAGTGATTGCGATGTTACAAAGTAGAGGGTAAAGCAATCATAGAAACATAGAAACATAGAAAATAGGTGCAGGAGTAGGCCATTCGGCCCTTCGAGCCTGCACCGCCATTCAATATGATCATGGCTGATCATCCAACTCAGTATCCTGTACCTGCCTTCTCTCCATACCCCCTGATCCCTTTAGCCACAAGGGCCACATCTAACTCCCTCTTAAATATAGCCAATGAACTGGCCTCAACTACCTTCTGTGGCAGAGAATTCCAGAGATTCACCACTCTCTGTGTGAAAAAATGTTTTCCTCATCTCGGTCCTAAAAGATTTCCACCTTATCCTTAAACTGTGACCCCTTGTTCTGGACTTCCCCAACATCGGGAACAATCTTCCTGCATCTAGCCTGTCCAACCCCTTAAGAATTTTGTAAGTTTCTATAAGTTCTATAATCCATAGGAACAGGGCAATCACGTTAAATCACCTTGACTGATCTGATAGAAAGTTTGAGAAATAGACAGTAAGGTTATTAAGAGAAAATTAATAAAAAAATAAGAAAAAGATTGGATTAAGAGAAATATGCAAACATGACGGAAAAGTAGAAAATATGTTATTTTTAGATTTTTATTATGACAAATCTTTAAGAATATTGCAACTCCTATAATAGTTGATTTTCAGTAACAGAGAGGAGAATTAACAATTGCAATAGTCACATGGTGAAATGGATGCTCGTACTTGTAATGACAAAACTTAACACCCTGAATTCATTTAAGTATTCAAATACAAGGCATTGAATACAGTTACCGGAGTGCCATTACAAATAGGATTGCCATTGATACAAAGCTAATATTACATCAAAGATAGACACAAAAAATGCTGGAGTAACTCAGCGGGACAGGCAGCATCTCAGCAGAGAAGGAATGGATGATGTTTCGGGTCGAGACCCTTCATCATCCATTCCTTCTCTGCCTCAATAAATGGTATTGTATTGTATTGTATTGTATCAGACTTGACTTTAGTCTCGACCTGAAACATCACCAATTCGCCAGAGATGCTGCCTGCATAGTTACTCCAGCATTTCTTTTGTGTCTATCTTTGATTTAAACCGGCATCTGCAGTTCCTTCCTACTAATATTACATCAGTTCAACTTGGATAGAAATTTTGGAAATATGGGTTTATTCGCATTCAACGTCTGTCACTCAAATCTGCTGTGTTGTTTACAACTAAATAACTTTGAGCGCAATTAATGTCATTGTCATTTCAACAAAAGATCCAGCTCATTGATTTTGTGCTCATGCAGCACTGAAATTGTAAATTATTCTCTTTTAAACAAATGCACCTGTGATAAATTATTCAATGTAATTCATAAATTTGAAAGGTCATTTTATGAGCTGGACTTTTTGGTACAACACTTTATGCCACGTATTTAATGATCGAGAGTTTGAAAAAAAAATTCCCTCTTTCTGGTTTGAATTTCCAGTGGGCAGCCTCTCACCTAAAGCACACCAGGAGCATTGGAAAATCTAAATCAGATCTTTTAGTAGATAGACACAAAGTGCTGGAGTAATCAGCGGGTCAAGGCAGCATCTCTGGAGAGAAAGGATGGATGACGTTTTGGGTCGGGACCCTTTCTCAGACAGTCATACCCAAAGATCATAGAGCGGAGCAAGATATTCCACTCGGCGAAAAAGCTGTAGTACGTCATGGGTAATTTTTTGTGCCATCTTGATGAGCTCGCGATTACGGTCATGGCGTCCACATCTACATCTACAGCTCACTGACTGAATGATACAGACACCCTGACTGAAAATCACACCCTTCCGATCAATTATTTTAGGATAAGCCTTTCTAGAGAACATGTTACTTTTTGTTTCGCCCATTTTCAAAATATAGAATTTTGAATTTGGCATTTGACTGGTACAAGAAGACTACAAAGCTCGTAATAACTATTTTTACACACTGTAACTTTCTACATTTCTACTTTTGGGTATGTATGTGGCAATTATGGCTCATGGAATTTTCTCCCATACTACTAGTTATAATCATAGCAACATTTAAATACTTGAAATTTTCGATCTTTCCCAACCCCTTACAAAATGTCTGAAGAAGGGATCCGATCCTAAACGTCGCCTGGCTATTCCCTCCGGAGATAGATACAAAATGCTGGAGTAACTCAGCGGGTCAGGCAGCATCTCTGGAGAGAAGGAATAGGTGACGTTTTGGGTCGAGACACTTCTTCAGACCCTCCATAGATCCAGCCTGACTTGCTGAGTTCTCCAGCACTTTATGTTTTGTTCTTAAAATAAATTTGTGGTCCGCTGAAGAAACAACATGATAGACCACTCTGGAAGTGCAAGTCTTACTGTACACTTCATACTGGAGAGCACATCGTAATACACCCTGAGTGAATTAATGGGGTTAGATTATTTTTTTAACCTGTTGTCTAGAATTAATCGATATCCAACCTATGTACCTTATATCAGCTTTATTGTATGAAACGTTCATAAATGCGGCAACGCAGATGTCGTTTACAATTATCCATAGTGTTTATGGGTGTGTGTTTTCAATAGCTACTGGTTCCAACTCTGACCAGATGTCATATCAGTTCAGATTCAGGAAACTGAATAGATTCATAGCAAAGAGAGACACAAGAAGCTGAAGTAACTCAGCGGATCAGACAGCGTCTCTGGAGAAAAGGATGTGGTGACATTTCAGGTCGAGATCTTCTCTCCAGAGATGCAATCAGTCCCGCTAAGTTACTTCAGATTTTGTGTGCCTATATTCAGTTTAAACCAGCATCTGCATTTCCTTCCTACATATAGATTCATAGCAACTTGTTTCAGCAACTTTTTCAGCACTTTAAAGTTTGGCATATAGTTTGGACAGCATGGTGGTGCAACAGTAAAGTTGATATCTTACAGCACCAGAGACCTGGGTTCGATTCTGACTAAGTTTGCTGTTGCTGGAATATCTCAGCGGGACAGGCAGTGACTCTCGAGAGAAGGAATGGATGACGTTTTGGGTCTTCAGACTGAACTGAACTCTCGTCGGTGAGAGTACTTGTGATTGTCTGAAGAAGGGTCTCGACCCAAAACGTCACCCATTCCTTCTCTCCAGAGATGCTGCCTGTCCCATTGAGTTACTCCAGCTTTTAGTGTCTATCTTCAATTTCAGAGTTAAATACAAAAACAGAGTGCTGGAAGAACTCAGCGGGCTAGGTGGCATCTGTGGAGCGAATGGATTAGTAGTTTCGGGCCAGGCTTCTTCTTCAATAGGAAGGAACTGCAGATGCAGTTGTCTTTGCAAAACGCCAAAGAATGCGGAGAGGGAGAGGGAGGGGAGAGGGAGAGGGAGAGGGAGAGGGAGAGGGAGAGGGAGAGGGAGAGAGGGAGAGGGAGAGGGAGAGGGGAGAGGGAGAGGGAGAAGGGTAGCGAGAGAGAGCGCGAGAGAGAGAGGGGAGGGAGGGAGAGAGCGAGAGAGAGAGAGAGAGAGAGAGAGAGGGGGAGGGGTGGAGAGTGAGAGAGAGGAGGGGGGGGAGGGGGAGGGGGGGGGGGGAGGGGGAGGGGGAGGGGGGGAGGGGGAGGGGGGAGAGGAGATCTAGAGAGATTCCAGCCTCTTAACCCCAAGCACTGTGGTAGATCAACGCTTACAAAAATAATCATCCAGATCTTGATATTTAAAATACTAATAGATTTAATCTGCTATAATTTTTAGAGGTACAGTATGACTTTTTATCTCCTTGCATTTTTTAAGCAGCAAGATCTTAAGTCAATTTCACCGGGTTATTACTTTTCCATTGGCGAGTGGTATGTTCATGAAACCGGAAGTTGGGTTGCGCATTCCAAAATGGTGGCCGTTATGCTCCGTTACGTACTACACCTCAGTGATTACACAGGAGTGGGGTATCCTGCTCCGCTCTATGATCTTTGGTCATACCTTTCAGTGTTTTATTTTTGTAAAAAGTTCACGGTGTAACAGAACACATTTTTCTGCATTGTCACAGTGACAATGTACTTGACTCCTGCTTGTACAGGGTGAAAATTCACAGATAATGCACCTATTATCAACTTATCCACCTCCACAGACCACATTGCAATAGTCCTCATTGCTTTTCAGATTGAACAAGATTTGTCAAACAGAAGCAATGGTTTTGTCTAATAAGGAAATTGCAAATTATTTTGACAAACCTTCCCAATGGCTTCAGATTCCACCTCTGAAGCAGCAGTTCCAATTCTCTCTCCCCGTAGCATTAGGTCCGGAACTGCATCTGGTCAGAGAGATGTATAAAGTTGCATCATTTCAAAGCTTGCTCTTAGACGCAATATCAGATCACGGATAAAGTACAAAGTGCATGATGGATTGGTATAAAGTGATGTAAATCGCAGACCAAGACTGGTGATGAAAAATAGTAGCCCTGGGCTACTCGCCCTTCAGATTTCCTTCTGGACTTAAAACAATATCATGTCATGCAAAGTCAAATACACCAAAACTTTCTGTATTAACTGATCAACAATATCTCCCGTTATGCATGTACGAATCCACAACATCGCATAATAGAGGATTTAAAGTTAGACATTACACCAGCAGGGGTGTGAGAAGCCGATGAATTCTGAGGAACCTGGTGTGCAAGTGATCAATTGATAATAAAAATCTGGTTCGTGGGAGCAGAGTCAGAATATTGTTTGTCAAAACCACACTTTACTTCTTAAGTTATATTGAAGAACATTGAGAATATGTTCCATCTTTTGAATGAGACATTAAACTTGGTCTCTCTTAGTCCTTCGAGTAGATAGATTCTACGACACAATTCAGAAAGAGCGGGAGTTTCTCACAGGGCCCAAGTTATCATTCACCAAAAAAAAAACAGATGAACTAATTGTGAGGCAATGTTGTGCTTTGCAAATTGCTACATTTGGCCAAGTAAGCATTGTGAAGAGCCTCAGACTGTCCTTCAAATGTGAGAAGCATTATGCAGAAAACAAGTCCCACTTGTTATGAAGAACATATTTAACAACAATGATTAGGAATTCAGAAAAGTAAACTATAATTAGGGCAGAGATTTAAGTTCAGAGGGGGAAAGTTTAAAGGGACATGTGGGGCATGTTCTTTCTACATAGAGGGTGATGGGTGTCTGGAACATGATGCCAGGAATGGTATCATGAAAGCTGATATGATAGTAGCATTTAAGAGGCTATTAGATAGGCACATGGATATGCAGAGTATTGAGGGATGGCATCACAAGCAGGAGAATAGGATGTTTAATTTGGCATCATGTTCGGCAAAGGTATCCTAGGCCAAAGGGCCTGTTCCTGCTCTGCTCTGTTTTTTGTTATATTATTGTGCATGCTAAATGCACAATAATGTAAGAACATGTGCCTGCAAGAATGTGAGAATATGTGCCTGTTTAAAGGGGCTGTCCACTGCGGTGACATAATCCGCGAGTTAAGAAGATTGTCTTCGACCTTCAAGCTCGAGGGCACGCGCCTGGAAAACCTCGAGATGAATCGACCGTCAGCGTTGAAACCACGGGCTGGATCGACCACACGCACGCACGCACGCACACGTGCACGCACGCACACACGTGCACGCCCGCACACACGCACCCGCACGCACGCACACGCGCGCACGCACACACACGCACACAAACACACACGCACGCGCGCACACACACACACACACACGAACACACGCACACACACACACACACACACACACACACACACACACACACACACACACACACACACACACACACACACACAAAGGCATCGCAAAGGCAGGGGCCAGGGAAAGCGGAGGAGTGCTGTCTGAAATTCAAACCGCGATGATAGAAGGTAAAATATGGCTGCACAGTGTACGGTAATTCCTTTAGAGAGTGTGGGGGGTGGGGGGGGGGGGGAGAGAGAGAAGAGGAGAGAGGGGGGAGAGGGGGAGGGGAGAAGGAGGGAAGAAGCAGGGGGGGAAGGAGTGGATAAACTTTTAAGAAGTATAATAAAGTTTAGCGGGCATTTTACCTACCCGTAGGTTTTTCTTGGTCCTGAAAACTCCAATGAGCCAATCAAAATGACCGGTCAGCGAAGGAGATTGCCTATGGCAGCCCTCGACTGCCTGTAACTACATAGCGACCCCACTCTACTGCACTATGAGTTAAAAAGAACCACGCCGACCTAATTTTACTCGCGGAAATATTTCAACATGCTGAAAATTTTTCCGCGACCTAGCTGATGCGGCAAGTATTGGGGAACTTCCCTCGAGCATGAAGGAGAGTTCCAGTGACCTCATTGGACCTCCTAGGACCACGTGTCGACCATACTGCAAGTTTGAGTCGAGGGCAAACTTGTCTAAACTCGCAGATTAGGCCGCCGCAGTGGGACAGTCCCTTAACTCGGCTTCTGAAATTCAATTCTTTCCACACTTGCGGAATCAAATTACAGAGGCAGAGTTTAAAGACTATATGGTACAACATGACATTACATATGAAGATTGGGGTGAGAGATTGCAACCTTCACGTGGTCCACTCTGTTTCGATGAATGCAAGAAACCTGGCGTGCACAAACAGAAGATCAAACAGTACAAGTTGTCTTATAACTTTCGACTGTGCACGCCATACGCAGGAAGAAGACATATGAAGGAAGATTAGCACGTGCAAATGGAGGACACATCTCTATTCACAGGGCCCTGTGCCTTAAGCCTGCAACTGTGGAATGTCAAATGTAAAATAATGTGGAAAGTAAAATAACTTAACAGAGAAATTATAATTATTATAAAATCAGAAATAACTCGGATAAAACACAGTGATAAGTCGAGTGGAAATGTTACCTCTTGACTCCCACATACCTTGTTCGATCCTGACCTTTGGATGGCACGGTGGTACAGCTGGTGGAGCAACAGCCTCACAGCACCAGAGAACCGGGTTCGACCCTGACCTCAAGTGCGGCCTGGGTGGAGTTTGCAAGTTCTCTCTGCAACCTCATGGGTTTCCTCCTTGTGCTTTGGTTTCCGCCCACATCCCAAAGATATGTGTCCTTGTAGGTTAATTGACCTTTATAGATAGCCCCTTGTGTTTAAGAATTGGATGCAAAAGTAGGATAACATAGAACTGTTGTGATTACACCGAGACCTGGCTGTATAAGTCGACCTTGGACATTGTGTTGCAGCTGGCTGGCTTTCAACTTCACAGAGCGGACCGCGAAGCATAAGCAGCAGGAAAATCAAGAGGTGGTGGAATATGCTTCTATACTGACCAGGCCGGGTGCAGCGACATCACGGCACTGTCTAAATTCTGTTCTCTCAATCTAGAATCCCTCTGTATAAACTGCAAACCCTTTTATTCTCTGAGGGAATTTACCTCTTCTATTCTTGCTGGAGTTTAGATCTCCCCCCCAAGCCTGCATACGTGAGGCACAAATGCAATTCGCTGAACAGGTAATGAGGGTAGAGAGTGACTTCCCGGACTCCATGGTCATTGTTTTGGGGGACTTTAACAAGTTTTAACTCAGCCGTGACCTTCCAAAGTACAGACTTCATGTCACCTGCCCCACCAGAGGGGAGAGGGAGAACACTCGATCACTGTTACACTTCAAACAAGAACGCATATCGCTTAGTTCCCCGTGTGGCTCTGGGTCTCTATGATCATTGTTTAGTTCACTTTATTCATCTACAGGCAGAAACTAAATTCTGCTAAGCCTGTGGTCAAAACAATGAAAAGGTGGACAAGCGAGGGCATTGAGAACCTACATCCTGCTTTGACTGCACTGATTGGAATGTGTTCAAGGAAGCAACCACAAGCCTCGATGAGTATACACACACCATGACATCACATTTTGTGAGGCCAGTTGCATTCCCACTAGGACCCGGATCTGGTTCAACAACGGCAAGCCCTGGTTTACAGCAGAACAGACAGCTCCGAGACCCGACTCGGCCCCGAAGCTGTGGCGGTGGCAGCAGTGGCAGCAGCAACGGCAACGGAGACCCAACTCGGCCCCGGAACCGTGGCAGCGGCAGCAGCGGTAGCGGAGACCCAACTCGGCCCCGGAACCGTGGCGGCGGCAGCGACCACCCGCGGAGTTTGAACCGGCCCGTTCGCGGAGCACGGTTGAGCCGCGGGATTTACCATCACCCGGTGGGGTCACAACATCTGGAGCCTGGATCGCCTCGGCGCAGAGGGAGAACAAAGAGGGAAGAGACAGAGACTTTAAGATTTTGCCTTCCACCACAGTGAGGAGGTGTTTGGTGAACTCACTGTGGTGGATGTTAAATTTGTGTTGATTGTGTGTTTTTGTCATTTTTCTATTATATATATGACTGCAGGGAAACGAAATTTCGTTCAGACCGAAAGGTCTGAATGACAATAAATGAATCTAATCTAATCTAATCGAATCTCCGCCAGTCTAAAGATGAGGCCTACAGGAGCGAGAATGCAGACCTCTACAGGCAGGCCAAGTACAAGCTGAGAAGCGGAATCAGAGCTGCCAATGAAAGGTACTCTGAGAAGTTGAGGAGCAAGTTCTCAGCTTGTGACTCTTCTTCAGTTTGAAAGGGCTTGCAAGAAATTACCAGCTACAAGAGGAAAGCCCGCCACTCATTTGACATTCGTCAGCTGACCAACGACCTGAACAAGTTCTACTGCAGGTTCGATAAACAGAAACTTAACCCTGGTACCACCTCCGCAACCAAAACTTCACACCTACTCACAGCCTGAATCCAGTCTGCAAAGACTGGGCTCTCGTCCACTACCCACCCCCTCCTTGCTGCCCAACATCAGTCTGCCCACTTCTCCGTCACTAACAATAGAAATTGTTATTCAGGAAACAGAAAAGCCTGAAATCTCCAGGACCAGACAATGTTTCCCCCTCTACCCTCAAGCTCTGAGCTGAACAACTGGCACCGGTCTACACAGACATTTTCAACCAGTCCCTGCAAACATGTACTGTCCCTGCCTGCTTCAAAGTCTCCACTATTGTCCCTGTACCCAAAAATACAAGGATTACTGGTCTTAATGACTATGGGCCTGTCACACTGACCTCTGTAGTCATGAAGACCCTTGAAAGACGTGCTGGCCAAGCTGAAAAATATCACAAACCCCTTCTGGACCCTCTGCAGTTTGCATACCGGGCCGATAGATCAGTGGCTGTGCGGTCAACCTAGGTCTCCACGTCATCCTCCATCACCTAGACTGCCAAGGGACCTATGCAAGGATTTTGTTTGTTGATTTTAGCTCTGCATTCAACACCATTGTGCCAGAGCTACTGCACTCCAAACGCTCCCAGTTGACTGTGCCTGAACCCCTCTGTTGGTGGATCACCAACTTCCTGACTGACAGGAAGCAGCATGTGAGGCTAGGAAAGCACATCTCGGACCCACAGACCCTCAGATTAGGAGCACCACAAGGCTGCGTACTCTCTCCTCTCCATTACTCTCTCTACACCAACGACTGCATCGATAGTCAGTGTGGACTTAGTGGGCCGAAGGGCCTGTGTCCATCAGTCTGAAGAAGGGTCTTGACCCAAAACTTTGCCTATTCCTTCGCTCCTTAGATGCTGCCTCACCCGCTGAGTTTCTCCATCTTTTTTGTGCACAATGGATAAGAGAAGTTTTAGTTTGGGACTCTTCTTTAGATTGATTGCAGGTGGGCAGCGAGAACGAAAGCTGGAGACCTCAGGAAGGCCAAAACACAGTGAGAAATACATGACAAATATAGTTAGTGTCCTTTTGCAGAACATTCATTGTATTTCAATGTATTAAACGGTGGAGGAGTTTTAGTAAATTACTAACCGGCTTTTAGGCATGCTGCTTGAATTGACATACGAGGAGCATAATTGCCAGTGAAGTAAGATGTATCGACATCAATTCCATGGATGACTCCAGGCACACCCAGCTGGATAACACACCAGTCATGACCTATGAAAAATAAACATGCATTGATGAACAAAGATTAAGATTTAATACACTTGTGGAAAGGAAAGTTGGAGCATGGTCAGACTCAAGCATCATTTGTAGGATGCTAATTATCGAATTATGCAGTATCTTGGAAAGCCAATGTCAAGTTGCAACTGATGTTCATGTCTTTGCCTGGAATTAATATTGGCCATTTGAAAGCCCAATGGCCTGAATTTGGATATTAGAGGGAACATTAGAATACCTTGGTTGATTTTGATCAACTATAATTCATAAGTAAATGCTGAAGTAGAAATGTGTCTACATCCTTGGTGGGGTATAAGATGTTGAGGAGCATACTAAAGAAGGAAATCATGATGACAAAAAGGGGCATGAGATAGCTCTGGCAGATAAGATTATGTTAAATCCAAAGTAAAGAGATTTTATTAATATATTAAGGGCAAAAGGATAACCAGAGAGAGAATAGGGGCCTTTAGAAACTAAAGTGATCATCTATGTGGGAGACATAGGAAATGGGCAAGGTACTCATTGAACATTTCCCCTGTGTGTTTTACCATGGAGTAGGACATTAAGACTGGGGGACGTATCAGTTAATGGAGATGTCTTGAGGACATTCCGTATAACAGTTGAGGAGGTGCTGGATGTCCTAAGAAATGTGACAGCTAATAAATCACCTGGGCCTGAACAGATTTATGCAAGGACACTGTGGGAAGCTAGAGAATACATTTGAAGAAGTAACCATGAAGGCTGATGGAGGCCAGGCCATAGACATAGATAATAATAATAATAATAATAAACGTTATTATTATTATAATAATAATAATAATAATAATAATAATAAAAAACTTTATTATGGACTCAAGGTCCAGACAAGGGGCAACATTACATATAAATGCTTTGCATATTAAAAAATATCATAAAGTGCATATAAAATCTTAGTATATCCCTTATAAAAGTATCATAAATTATATATAAAAAAACACAATACATGAATTAAAAATCCAGATTTAAAAAATGATCAATGTCCTACAATGAGACAACGATACCAGTGTCTCCACAGCTGGGGTTCAAAGCGTGTAGTGCTAACCCTTATGTTTGTCAAGGCCACAATAATTACATTTTTAGAGTCATATAGACTACATGGACTATGTGGACTTCAGAAGGTTGACACATACAGGAGATGAAGAGGAAAGTCAGGGTGGTTGCAGACTTAGTAAAGATATGGAAAGTAAAACAGCCAGCTAAACATTTGAATTCTCCGAAGCAAGGTTGCACAATTTCCTTCTGTTTCACTGCAATCAAGAATTCAAGGTAGGATTATATCACAGAGACAGACCTTTCACCCTGCCAAATCCATGTTTACTATCAACCACTCATTATTATACTAATCTTATGCTAAGCCATTTTATTCTCCCTAATTTGGCATCAGCTGCTCCCAAGACAACCTTTCACTGACATCTAGAGGCAATTTATAGTAGCCAATTAAACGACCAACCTGTTAAATATTTTGGATGTGCAAAGAAACTAGAACACCAAGAGAAAATCAATATGGACGCAGGGAGAACATGTAAACTCCGCGCAGAAAATACCCAAGGTCAGGGTTGATCTCGAGTCAATGGTGTTGTGATGTAGTAGCTCTATCAGCTGCGCCATTCTGTCACCCTTAGATTTATTTCAAGGGACAAGTGAAATTACTGTTATCAGGCAACTTAAAGATCCTAACAACTAGAGAGCAGTCCTGAACTACTATCTACGTCATTGGAGACCATCAGGCTATCTTTGATCAGACTTTACTGGCTTTATCTTGCACTAAATGGTATTTCCTTTATTATGTATCTGTGTACTGTGAATGGCTTGAGTGTAATCATGAATTGTCTTTCCGCTGACTGGTTAACACAAAACTTTTCACTGTACCTCAGTACACCTAACAATAAGCTGAACTGCTTTATCTTGCAATCAGTAAATGGTATTTCCTTTATAATTGCCATCTTCTAGCCTTTCAAAAGCCACCATATTTAAACAATATAGAGAAACATCATAGAAAATATGTGCTGAGTAGGCCATTCGGCCTTTCTAGCCTGCACCGCCATTCAGTATCATGGCCATCCAACTCAGTATCCCATCCCCGCCTTCTCTCCATACCCCCTGATCCCTTTAGCCACAAGGGCCACATCTAACTCCCTCTTAAATATAGCCAATGAACTGGCCTCAACTACCTTCTGTGGCAGAGAGTTTCACAGATTCACCACTCTCTGTTATCAGTAGCTGCATGATTAAACCTTCATACCATTGATGGAGCTGATTTTGACAGAGTTCTATCTACTTAGATACTAGTGGGGAACATAATCAAGTTAGCATTAAATGTGTATATTTCAGATCTTGACTTACCTGGAATTCGTTTTCTCCTGGTTTCCCAACCATCCATCCATTTGCCAAAGTTTGTAAATTCATGTGCCTTCCATTGTGGTGCTTCAGACTAAAACAAACATTGTGATTTAAAAATTAGGAACAAACCAAATATAAAAAGTCAGTCTGAAGAAGGCTCTCCACCCAAAACGTCACACGGAATCAAGGGATACGGGGAGAAATCAGGAATGGGGTACTGATTTGGTGCTGACTCAAATGGGCCGAATAGCCTACTCCTGCACCTATTTTCTATATTTCTAGGTCACCTATTCCTTATCACCAGAGATGCTGCCTGACCTGCTGAGGTAGTCCAGCATTTTGTGATTTTCTCTAATATATCCATGACTTTGACACGCTCAGACGTGGTTGTTAATGAAGTATATTTAGAAGTGGGGAAAACATTTGAGGTTATTTTTGTTCAGTCCTGAAAAATTAGCACCATGTCAGAGGTGCAGTCCTATTCATGAGATACACTCTCATGTTGAAAGTCTTTCTGCTTGCTCCAGGGGATTGAATGATAAAAGTTCCAAGGCAGATTTTTCCAATCAAAAATTGGAAATAAATCATTGTGCAGGTAGAATACACATGGAAGAATTGCTAAGGTTGATTTGCCTACCTTTAAAAATATTTTTTTTTGTGGTCATTTTGAAATGGACTGATGATCAGGATGCCTTTGTTAACATCACACAGTTCTCATAATACAGTGGACTGCCACCAGGCCAATCTCAAGCACGATAGTGGAAAATATCCATCCCCATGCCAGTGGTTCAGAGGTTACACTGCCGTTTCATAGCACCAGCAACCTGAGTTTGATCCTGACCTCATTTGCTGTCTATGTGGAGTTTACACATTCTCTTTGTGAGTATACAGGTTGAATTTGGTTTAGTTTACATTCACATTTACTGAGGTACAGTGAAAAGCTCTTTTGTTGCATACTATCCAGTCAGCAAAAAGACTATACATGATTGCAATCAAGCTTTCTACAGTGTACAGATACAGGATAAAGCGAATAACATTTAGCGCAAGATAAAGTCCAGTAAAGTCCAATTAAAGATGGTCCGAGTATCTCCAATTAGATAGATGGTTAGTTAGGAGTGCTTTCTGGTTGGTGAGGGGATGGCTCAGTTGCCTGATAACAACTGAAAAGAAATTGCCCCTGAATATGGAGTCATGTGTTGTCCCACTTCTGTACCTGTTGCCGGTGGGAGAGGGGAGAAGAGGGAGTGACCAGGCTGAGACTCATCCTTGATTATACTGCTGGCCTTTGCGAGGCATTGTGAAGTGTAGATGAAGCAGCATGAAGTGATTTCACTCTGTGTTCCAGTTTCCTCATACATCCCAAATAATACCCCAGTGCAAATTACGTTTCGATCATCAATTGTTGATGTCCAATGCCTGTAAATTAACTGAAACATATGTAGCATTTCACTCACCTTCAAAAGATTCTCTGCAGTTGCAAACCAATCATCTGTTGCAAAAAGGACCTGAAAAATAGTTACGTTGAAATAGCAAAATGATCACTTCCAGTGGTCCTTTATGTATCATGTCTCTTACATCTAACAACAAGGAGGTTCGCTAAGCAGAGGTTAGGTAGTTGAGGAATATTTGTTGGTTAATTCAGACAGCTCTCATTAGAAGCAATAGAGCACCATTTGCTCTATTAAGTTTTGGGGGAAATCACATCCACACTAATGTGTTGAGAAATGTAGAAAGGGTAAACATAGAAACAAGAAACATAGAAATTAGGTGCAGGAGAATGCCATTCGGCCCTTCGAGCCTACACCGCCATTCAATATGATCATGGCTGATCATCCAACTCAGTATCCCGTACCTGCCTTCTCTCCATACCCCCTGATCCCCTTGGCCACAAGGGCCACATCTAACTCCCTCTTAAATATAGCCAATGAACTGGCCTCAACTACCCTCTGTGGCAGAGAGTTCCAGAGATTCACCACTCTTTGCGTGAAAAAAGTCCCACCTGTCTCGCACTTTAAAGGATTTCCCCTTTTCCCTTAATCTGTGACCCCCTTGTGTCCTGGATTTTTAAACATCGGGAACAATCAATGAACCTGCCTGTCCACCACTTAAGAATTTGTAAGCTCTATTCCAGATCCCCTCTCAATCTTCTGAATAAAGAGAGTATAAACCAGTCTATCCAGTCTTTCTTCATAAAGTCCTGTCATCCCAGGAATCAGTCTGGTGAACCGTCTCTGCACTCCCTCTATGGCAATAATGTCCTTTCTCAGATTTGGAGACCAAAACTGTACGCAATACTCCAGGTCTGGTCTCACCAAGACCCTGTACAACTGCAGTAGAACCTCCCTGCTCCTATACTCAAATCATTTTGCAATGAAAGCTAACATACCATTCGCTTTCTTTACTGCCTGCTGCACCTGCATGCCTACCTTCAATGACTGGTGTACCATGACACCCAGGTCTCGCTGCATCTCCCCCTTTCCCAATCGGCCACCATTTAGATAATAGTCTGCTTTCCTTGTAACCTTGCAAAATTCCCAGGAGAATGAAATGACTCGAGTACCATCGTGTTGATCAGATCTCATTTAATTCTGAGTATCTCTCTTGGCATCCACACAAATTACTTTGGCATTTCTAATGTTTCCATCTTGCACCCACTCATCCCAGTAAACATTGGTGGCTCAATAAATTAAAACACATTCATGATAAAGTCCAACTTTATTCATCAAATATACTGGAGCATTTTAACAGGCAGTTGCTGCTGGCGTCTCGCTTACTAATGGCCCTGACCCACGGTACGAGTTCCTTCCAAGAGCTCTCTCGAGTTTTAAAAAAATCAAACTCGTGGTAAGCACGGAAAATGAACATAGCGGGTACGTCGGAGCTCGGGGGCGTCTCTTAGCGGCTCGTAACGCTAACGGCAGGTACTCGGGAAGAGTCGCTAATGGCAGGTAAGCTCGGGAAGATTCGTGAAGATTTTTCAACATGTTGAAAAATGTCCACGAGAGCCCCGAGTATTGATGAGCGGCCACTATTGTAAATCTCCGATTTCGAATCAGGGCAAACTCAGGAGAGTTCTTGGAATTAACTCGTACTGTGGGACAGGGCCATAATTTTTGGTTGGTGGGGGCGCTGCAAGCCGGCGCCCTGTCAGCAGTGTGTCTGTTTTTTTCAACTTTTTTTGTTTTTTTAGTATGTTTTAAAGTATGTGTTTAATGTTTCTTTGTGTGTTTTGTGTGGGGGTGGTGTGGGGGGGGTGAGGGGAAAACCGTTTTGGTCGCCTCCTCCATGGAGAGGCGACTTTTTCCAGGTCGGCTCCCCCTTGGCCTAACAACGAGGATCGGAGACGCGCCCGGTGCTTCAGCGGCGGACGCAGCGTGGACTCTCGGCGCGGAGCGGGCGAGCCCTCGCTGGGGCTTGCCAGAGGGGAGCGCTCTGTTTCGCTGGCCTGCGGCAGCCGGCAGCCTGAAGCCGCGGTCTGCAGTGCTCCAGCTGGCACGGCGTCTGCATCCCTTGTGGGGGACCCGGGGGAAGAAGAAGCCACCACTGCCGGCCCACGGCCAACTTTAACCGCAGATCCGGTGTGGACTTACCATCACCCCTGGAGGGGAGCTTCGACCGCCGGCCCTGCAGTCTGTGGTGCATCTGGCTGCGGCGCAAACTTTGAATCTTCGCCTTCCGGCCTGCGGCCTACACCAACCTAAAGCCGTGGTCTCCAGTGGGGAAGAGCCGACTCCGGTCTGGAAACACGGGGGAAAATGGAGGAGGACTGGCCAAATTTTGTGCTTTCCACCACAGTGATGAATGCTGTGGTGGATGTTTGTATTATTTTTTTACTGTGTATTGTGTGTTCTTTCTCATTGTACTGCTGCTGACAAATTCATTTCACTTGCACTTTATGTGCAATGTGACAAATAAAACCGTATTGTATTGTATTGTATTGTATTGTAACTAGTACCCGAGAGAGAGAGTCTTTGTGTAGTACCGTAATACCATGTAATGGGTGGCATGCATATTTGTGTTATGAAGGTTATAAATGGTATGAATTAATAAGGGTTAATCTACACCGGTTAAACTATTTTTAAACATTTACGACATTGGCCTGAAACATTAACTCCACAGGTGCAGCCTGACCTGCTGAGTACTTTCAGTTTTATTTCAGACATCAAACATCTGCAGATTTGTTTATCCTTTTCAAATTTTCATCAGTTTCATTTGTTTTTCCTTTTGCAATTCCATGTGGGCAATTTTCCTTATTGCTTGACCAATGCAACATTCTAAAAGCATAGTAGTGAAGAATTCATCCATTGGTCTTGCTGTGAACTAAATAATTGCCACAGTTCCCAGTTCAGCATCAATGCCTTTTCAAACTGCTCCAGTGAAATCACTGTAGGAAATTGACACAACAGCTTCTACATAAATGAAATGTACTGTAATTCTATTTTGTTCTTCTCAAAGTCCTTCCCGAAGTCAGAAGTGTCAGTGAAAGCTTACCTTTGCCCCTGTTGACTCACAAGCCAGGTCATTCATATGGACAAAGTCTGGAACCTTTTCTATTTTGCTCTGGACTGGACGAACTGCCATTCTTCAACCTGTTCTAATAAATTAAATGTTCGCATGTTTTTTTGCTCGAGTACAAAGGTCTTCAATAATGCATGGATACATGCTGGCTAAACATGCTCTTTCCTACAACTCTCCCCCTGGAATGTTTTTTATCCATTTTGTGGTATGTTACCCCGTATGTTGATATCACTTTCCTTGGTATTTCATAGTTCTGCTTGTGATTAAGTTTTCCTACCATTATACATTAACCAAGCATAAAATTAAATTCAATTACATTTACTGATAAGCTTCAGCATTCAGCAATTGTTGTTCCAACATGAGCAGATTTTAAACAGACATCCCTAACTTTATTTTATAAAGTAGAACATTTATAATGGCAAATCTAAATAAAAGTAAGGAAGACCAACACAATTAATATGAAAAAATGGTTTTGTATTTCTAAAGATATAAAGAAAATTACATCACAAATGCCAAGCCCAATATTTAACTTTATTTACATACTTTCAAATTGCTACTTATACTAACTCAAGATATAGGTTTTTTTTATTTGTAACTTGCATATTGTACATTTGATTTTATGACTTACCGGTTTTCCTGCCGACAAGCCTGTTTGCAGCTAGTGAGTCTAAAGTACAAAAAAATGCTGGTATCTGTTAAACAACCCAGTTATGATGTGCAAACCTGCAGAATGAACTTAGGGGCACACAGTTACCGAACTGAAGATAGTCAGCTGTATTATTGGCTGTTTCAAAACATGCAAATGGAAAGCAGCTATATTTTCTCATGCAAGTTCAAAACATATGCCCAGGAATTGAATAGCGACTATTCTGGCGTGTAAAATTGACCGGAGCTTTTGCCAAATGAGAAGACACCAATAATTCAATATCTTTTCTTAATAGTTAATATTGTGGCTTGCTTGTTTTGAGAAAACATGATCTGGGGATAAGGGGAGAAAGCAGGAACAGGATACTGATTCTGGATGATCAGCCATGATCATATTGAATGACTGGCTCGAAAGGCCAAATGGCCAACACCTGCACCTATTTTCTATTTCTATTTTTTTCTATGTTTCTATGATCTCATGTTTGGCACTTGCTGCTTGAAGCGTCCCAATCCAAACCAACACACGAGGAAGTGGATAAATCCCAGGCCTCTTCAGACGTGATAAATCCACAGATGGGTGAATCCCCCGGCCTGATCAAGTGTACCCTACAATGTTAGAAGAAGCAAGAGAAGAAATTGCTGGGGCCCTGGTAGAGGTTTTTGTATAACCTTTTGGAAAAAGGAAGACTGGAGGGTAGCTAATGTTGTGCCTTTAGTTAAGAAGGATTACAAACCAGGGAACCTCAGGCTGGTGAACCAAATATTGGTGGTGAGGAAAATCACTGAAGGTGCATCTGAGAGACAGGATCAGTCTACACTTGGAAAGGCAAGAGCTGATATGGGATAGTCAGCATGACTGTGAAAATAAACCCTGGCGGAATATACGCAGTGAATGTCAAGGACGTAGGGAGAGAACTAGAGATACAAGTTTTGTTCACAGTAAGTAGACAAGTTGGTGATAAAGGCATATGGCACGCTTGCTTTGATTGGCAGAACATTAAGTCTTTGTAATGTCATGTTACAGCTATACAAGATGTTGGTGAAGCTGCAACTGGAGAATTGTGTGCGGTTCGGGTCACCCACCATATTAAAGGATGTGATTAAGCTGGAGTTCACTTATCATTTGCCAGGCTTCACCCTGACCCCACCTCTTTTCCTGAGTTCTCGTTCCCATACTGTAATTACTCTGAAAAAGGGACCCGACCCAAAATATAACCTATCCTTGTCCTCCAGAGATTCTGCCTGATCCATTGAGTTACTCCAGCACATTGTGGGTTGATTTATAAGCCAGCATCTGCAGTTCCTTGTGTGTTCAGTAAGACAACCTTTAGAACACTTCATCCTAGTAACATAATAGTCACAGAATTTTTATAAAACTTTTTCTCACCCTAGTTGAAGCTACCTTCGATCAACCTTTTGGTATTAAACAGCTAAAGGCCCTGATGCAAATCAAGCCCAATGTCCTGGAATCACCTCCCTAAATTTCTCCTTACCTCTTTCGTCCTTTTAAGATGTTCCTTTAAAACCAACCTTCACGACTTCACCTGACCTATTAAGTCCATCGGCATCTCCATGCTTCGTTTTGTTCAGGAATGCTTCTGTGATGTACCCTGGCTTACCTTATAGTAAACAACAGAGGTTTTCTCAAGCCAGCACCTTCAGCATGCAGGCCTCAGTTATTCCCATTCAGCTCCACTTGGCAGGCCACATTGCTCACTGGCTTGATTCCAGAGTCCAAAACAAACCACATCTCTGGAAGAGATTACCAGATGGACAGAGGAAAGATTCAGGAATCTTGGACGAGTCCGAGTGATCCAGCGCTGAAACAGGCCCTTCGGCCCAATTTGCCCACACCGGCCAACATTTCCCAGCCACACGCTGTCCCACCTGCCCGCATTTGGTCCCTGTCCCTCCAAACCTGACCTATTCACACAAAGGGTGGTGGGTGTATGGAATTGTCGCATTAACTGCTCAAGGCTCTCCCTGGGCAGGCTTTTTAGAGTTCCCGCACTGCAACTCACCTAAGATTCCCTTCTTCCAACCAATACACTCACTCGCTGCTCTGACTGCTGCTCCTCTGCCGACTCGCCTATGGCAGTGTGTCAAATTATGAGAGCAGAGATAGGTTAGAACCTTTTTCCTAGGGTGGAAATATCAAAGACTAGAAGGTATGGCATTGAAAGTTTAAAGGAGATGAGCAGGGCGATGTTTTAGTACAAAGTTGGTGGTTGGTACCTGGAAGGCACTGCCAGTGGTGATAGTGGAGGTAGACATGATAGTGGTGTTTAAGAGGCATTTAGACAGATACATGGATATGTAGGGATTACGGGGATGTGGATCATGTGAGTAGTTTATCTTGGCTTCATCTTCAGTAGATATTTTGTTTTAGATTAGTTTAGAGATACAGCGTGGAAACAGCCCACTGAGTCCGTGCTGACCAGCGATCCTCGGAAAGCAGCACTATCCTACATACCAGGAACAATTTACAATCTTCACCGAAGCCAATAAACCTACAAACGTGTGTGTACGTCTTTGAATTGTGGAGGAATCAGGAGAAAACCCACTCTGTGCAGACAATACCCACAGACCATGGGAGAACATGCAAACTCTGTGCAGACAGTACCCACAGTCAGGATTGAACCAGAGTCTCTGGTGCTGTCAGGCAGCAACTCCAGCAGTGCGCCACCATAATATTGTGTGCCAAAGGGCCTGTCCCTGTGCTGCATTGTTCAATGCTGTGCCCAAAGTCTCCTTGAAGAAACTTTGCATTTCCACTGACTTCTGAACACAGTGGGCCAGGCAGCATCCCTGGAGAATATGGATAGGTGATGTTTCGGGTTAGGACCCTTCAGACTGGATGGTGTTGTTCAGTGTGGTGTTCTTAAGCATACTCTAATATGTACTTTGATTACATTTCTATATAATAGTGATAACTTACAAAATCACCATTAAAAGTTGATTGAAGCACTTAGAGATCCTCTAACTGAAGAACTCAATAAAAGATTAATGTACTTACAGTTAGGGTACAGATTGAATGTTTTTGGAACATTAGTGAGAGATTTTCAAAATTGGAAGCGTCATAGGTTTAGGATCAAGAGATTGCTTAGTTTAGTTTAGTTTAGAGACACAGTGTGGAAACAGGCCCTTCAGTCCGATCACCTGTATATTAGTTCTATCCTACACACTCGGGACAATTTACAGAAGCCAATTAATCTACAAATCTGCACGTCTTTGGAATGCAATAGAAAACCAGAGCACCTGGAGAAAACCCACGCGTTCACAGGAAGAACATACAAATTCAATCCAGACAGGAGTAAACCTGGGTCTCTGGCGCTGTAAGGTAGCAACTCTACCGCTGCACCATTGCAACTGGGTCCTTAACGTTTTATCACAACGGCAGCAGACAGTCAGGGTGGGCAGTCGATATCAAGAGCCATCGCCGTGAGCACTGGCTCACCCCAAGGCCTGTGTCCCCCTGCTGTTTAGTCTGCTTACACATGATTGTACTGCTAGACTCAGTAACAACTATATCAACAAGTTCGCTGATGACACAACAGTGGTGGGTCTCATCAGCGACAATAATGAGTCGGCGTACAGGATGGAGGTGGAGCTGCTCACAGGATGGTGCAGATCCCACAACCTCACTCTTAATGTGGAAAAAAAAACTAAGGAGATGGTGGTCGACTTCAGGAGGGCGGGAAAACAACACCACACACCGCTGTACATTGATGGAGCTGCTGTGGAGAGGGTCAGCAGTGTGAAGTTCCTAGGACTCCACCTGTCGGATGACCTGACCTCTATGACCAACACCACAGCAGTGGTCAAAATAGCCCAACAGCAACTCCACCCTCTCCGGAGACTAAGGAAAGCAGGTCTCCCCACTGCCCATCTAAGAACCTTCTACAGGGGCACAATCAAAAGCATAATAACCTACGGCATCACTTCCTGGTTCGGGAGCTGCAAGGCTTACGAACAATATCAACTAAACAGGATAGTGAAGACAGCCAGCAGGATTATTGGTGCCCCACTCCCTTTCCTGCTGGAGATATACAAGAAGAGGAGCATCAGTAGAGCCATCTCCATCATCCAGGACCCCTACCACCCATCACACCACATCTTCTCCATTCTGCCATCTGGGAAGAGGTACAGGAGCATCAGCTGCAAAACCAGCAGGATGCTCCTCAGCTTCTTCCCACAGGCAATAAGACTGATTAACGGACTTTGTCCCCTCCCAAAATATCGCTCACCAACACATCCAACCCCGCCCATACTTTGACAGTTGGGCACCTGCCAAAGTAAAGCCACTGTAAAAGCCAAAGCCACTGTCGATCAGAATGTCTGTTTTTATTATATTGTTAATTTTAGGCCTACTTTCTGTTTTAAACATGGTAATTTTAATTTGTTTTTAAAGCTCTATGTATTTATCCTTTTTTTATTTTTTTTATTTATACACTGAATGGAAACCGATCGAGCAATGTGTTTTCGTTTCCTCTGTATATGCGAGTACTCAGTGAAAATGATATTAAAGAAATACTGAATACTGAATGAATTGTGTCGGCCTTGGGATTCGGAATGGAGAGCAGGGTGGGAAAAATAAAGCCAGAGGCACCAGCGGGGGACAAAGCAATATGAACACACTTTCTACAGAGAAATTCTAGCAGTGTCTGTGACTCTTCTTCAAATGCCACTGTCCTCCCACTAGCCAACTCTCCCTTTAACCAGAATAAACAGAAATAGCAAATGGTTGCTGGAAATATCAACAGAAAACTGGATATAATCTTGGTGGCAGCTTTAGCAGTGGTAGATTGCATATAGTTTAATTAAAGTAAGGGTGGTATTGAGGATACCACACCCAACAGGTGGAAAAATAAAAAATCAACCCATCAAAGATAAGTGAAGGTACACAAAAAGAAGCTGGAGAAACTCAGCGGGTGCAGCAGCATCTATGGAGCGAAGGAAATAGGCAACGTTTCGGGCCGAAACCTTTCTTCAGCCCGAAACGTTGCCTATTTCTTTCGCTCCATAGATGCTGCTGCACCCGCTGAGTTTCTCCAGCTTTTTTTTCTACCTTCGATTTTCCAGCATCTGCAGTTCCTTCTTAAACAAAGATAAGTGAAGAATGTTTGTTAGTGAACACAGAGGAATGTAAAGGTGTTACTAATGTGAGACAATGTTGCATTCTGGAACACATAATGGTAATTTTTATACGGTGTAAAATCAAATCAAATATTTCCACAAAGTATAACAATAAAAAGAATATTTTATTTCCATTTTTAAAATAAGTACACATGGAAGAAAGTATATTTTAGTTTATTACAGCATTCAGTACATGTTTCTTTTGAATTCATTCTACCTTGCCCATTTTGTCTCATTCAACTGTGAAATTCTAATGGACAATACAGTAGAGTTGCTTAAAGCTTAAATAAAGTTTAAGTAAATTACCAGTACCGTAAAAGTTTCATTTGCCTCACAACAATTTAAGCAACTAATTTCTGTAATCCATAACTTCAATGCGTCAGGAAAATATCGCTGATTCCGCAGGCCTCATGGGCTCGAGACCACGTACATGCGCACACTCTGGAAAGGCCCCGCACATGCGTACACTCCACTCCCTTTTCAATGTTACACTTGAATCTGCTTTCACTACTCCCTGGTGCTGCATTGCCAACCTAAGCCAGTCGTTATTTCAAATACATTTTCTTCATTCCATTTGTTTTCTTTTACACATCTTCATTCCACATCCTAGTTTTTGAACCCTCTATAAATGGGAATAGTTTTTATCTACTCTGTCCATTCCCATCATAATTGTAAATACCTCACTCAGGTCTCCACATGCCACTTCTGGGCTAAGAAAAATTATCCCATCCTGTCCACGCTCTCCACATAACTAAGTCCCATCACTACTGCCATCATTTGTAAATCCCTTCTGTACTCCCTCTGAAACTTTCACATCTCTCATGCAGTGCGCTGCCCAGACCTGAATTCAACTATCAATGTGGCTGAATCAGTGTTTCCTGCTCTCTATTTTTGCCATAAAGTCCATGATCCAGTTTCCTTTTCTTAACCACTTTCTCAATCTGCCCTGTCATTTCCAATGAACTATTCACACATGTGCCCAGATCTCTATGTCCTTGTGTCCCCACCCCACCTCCCCAATTCTCCATTGAAGGTCCATGCCTCCTGTAAAATTCAGCCCTTATATTATTCTGCTCTTCCTGTGGCTCATGCCCATTCTTGCCACAAAGCATCAAGACAAGTAGAGAATGTGTAGAATCCAATGTTCATACAGTTGGATTGTCAGCTACCCGTGTGGAATGCGAGATGCTGCTCTTCTAGTTTGCGTACGACCTCACTCTGCCAATGGAGGAGGCCAAGGACAGAAAGGTGGGTATGGCAATGGGAAGGTGAGTGAAGGAAGTGGTCATCAAGCAGGAGATCCAACAGGCCTTGGTGGACAAAGCGCAAGTGTTCGGCAAAACAGTTGCCTAGACTATGTTTTGGCTTGCTAATGTAACAATAAAGCCTTTCACTGTACCTTGTTGCAGTTGACAATAATAAACTAAACTAAAACTCTGTAATTTCAGACCAGTTACCCAAGATTTAGGAGTTCGTGGCGTGGAGATTCAGGGTTTTGGCAACTCAAAGCTAATAAGCTTATCTTCACAGTATTCAATAATCAATCAAAAAGTTCAAACCATTATATAGAACGAAAAATAAATTTAGGTACTGAAAAAGTGTTAATTTTTCTTAATGCAATACTGTGAAACAATTGATCTCAGATTGGTCTCTGGTTATACACACCTCCCTAATTTTATTACCGCACATTCTAGAACCCTTCGTCTTTAGATATAAAGTCCAAGTAATCTTCAATCTTCTTTTCAGTAAGGATAAAGAAGGACACAATCTTCTGCTAAAAAATTATATATTTAGTCATGCTCGAAATCTAATAACAGTGAAAAATAAAATTGAAACTAAAACTCTGGTGGTTGTAATCATTCTCCGTTGAGGTATCATAGACTTTTAAAACTAACACAGATTTATCCATTGCAGGCACGGAATAATATGCTACATTCAGGAGCCGGCTGATTTAAGGTACATCTTTGTCAAATTCACAGACAAAATACATTGTAATATGACAGGCCACGTCATTCCACCCTCCAGAGGATACCATTTCTGCACAATCTTCTTCATCGTAGGCATTGTTCGGTTCTCCGTTCCGCCACTTGTTGAAGATCAGCAAGGGTGATCCATCTGCAAAGATGAAGCGACCTTCCTCCTCCAGGTCATTAATACCAATGAACACTCTGCTGAGCCCTGCTTCGCTGATATAAGATGCAATGAGGCTATTAGTTGCCTCATCTTTCGGCATTATGAGAAGTCCTCCTCGGTCACGACAATACTCATGGGCATCAGTGTATCTTTTCTCTTCCTTCACCAGCAGGTAAATCTTATTCTCTACCTCTCGTACTCCAGCAACAGCTGCAGGGGAGGGCAGTGCTGAAAAGTGAGCACTTTGATTTCTGTTATATTTAATAAGACATTAACAGCTTTACAAAGCCTCATATTTCCCCATTAAAATTAATATTACGTGAACAACCCCATGTTATAATGTCTGCATACAAATTGCTGCTGGAAGAAAATATCAAAAGATTTCAATACATTTCCGACGTTTCTTTCTCTGCAATAAATCTAGACCTTCATATGCTGCATAATTTTAATTGTGGATGGATCAGGGAATGACAACGGCATATAGAATCCCAGGAAAAGTGCAGCACAGGCGGGAGTTACTCGGCCCATCATAAACATGCCAACCAATACTGAATCAAATTATGAAATGGTCTCCATTCCCCAGCTCCCCTTCATAACCTTTAAGTGTAAAGAAAGTTACCATCTCCACTACCCTTCCAAACCCCAAGTACACATGGGTGCAAAATAGCTCTCCTTCATTCCCTTTGAATTTTTCTGTAGATTATTTTGTGTTCCCTGGTTATTGACCTTTCTGCAAAAGGAAGTACGTTTCCCCTGCTCACTTTGTACATCCCTGTCATAATCTCAGAGGTCTCTATTCCAAAAAAGCCCCCAAAATTTAGACAAGCCTTTGAATTCTTATAACTATAATTCACAAGCTTTGGCAATATCTTCGCGCCTCCTCTGCACCTATTCCAGTGCTATCACATCCTATAATCTAGTGACAAAACTGTCACATATGTTAGTTTTAGCATATGGCATACAGTTTACCCATGCTATTTTATTTGCTATTCATTATTTCATTTATAAATCAAGTTTAAAAACCAGGGTATCTTTTTCAAGCCACTTTGTCCCTGCAATGGAATATACAGATGTCAATATTGATTTAAACGGCTAGCTGAGCTGTGCAACAATTTCAGAGCTTAAGGTGCAGCCTTGTATATTGCTGCCCACATGTGGCCAGCAGAGGTCCCTGAAAATATCATGGTCAAATGGCAATGTTCCCATCACATGTCTAGAGTAAGAATCCTAAGCACGATATTGAACCCTTCAATGCATTAAAGGTTGGAGAGAAAATAATTTACAAGGAGCGAGTTATTAGAATAGTGGTACAAGTCTTTTGTCAGTTGTAAATAGATGTGTCAGGTGCAAAATGTCTGAACATTTGGATTGTTGCAGAATACAGGATTGGCACATGGATGTGCAGGGAATGGAGGGATTTGGATCACATGCAGGCAGACATTAATATTTTAACTTGGCATCATGGTCGACATGGACAATGGGGACCAAAGGACATGTCCCTCTGCACTACTATTCTATGTTCTAATTGTGAGAATTGTACAGGTTTATGAACTTTAATCAACTATTGAATGCCCTGGAATAAGGGGCAGTAACTCAGGTGATGTAAGCAAATGCTGGAATGTACAATTTTATTTTATTCAATTTTATTCGGAATGCCAAACCTGCTTATTATCTTTCATTGACCTTATTGAGGTGAAGAAGATCATCAGAGGAATGGATAAAGTAAACACTCATAGCCTGTTACCCCCAAGTCAGAGGAATCCAAAACCAGAGGCCATAGGCTTAAGGTGATAGGGAAGAGATATATGGCCCATTCTTAGTCACGCGTGTGACCAAAAATATGAAAAATTGTGGAATATACAGGTATATTGTTTTGTGCTATATATGATTCATATTTTTTCCGGTTTATCAAGTAAAAATGTTATGTTATGCTATCAATGTTTGTTTAGGGGCAGAGGTCAAATATGACTGGTCACGTGTGTGACATCACATGGAAGCATTTTTTTCATAACTCAGTTTTAACTTACAAACTCTGAATTTTAAAAAGCTAGAATGTTAGAACATTAGAAAGCTAGAAAGCTAGAACATTAACAGTATAGTTCTGCTGGTAGGAAAATAGCAATGAATAAGACTAAGCTCTTACAATATATTTTTAATGTATTACTTTGTGTGATGACCATCTGGTCACGTGTTTGAAATTTGGTTCACTTTGCAAAGAATGGCCCATATAATGAACCTCAAGAGCAATATTTTCACACAGTGTGTAGTTGGTATCTGGATTGAGCTACCAGAGGAAACAGTTGAAGTGGATACAGTTACGATCTTTAAAAATATTTGAACTGATATATGAATAGGCAGTGTTTAGAGGGCAAGATCTTAGGCTCCTGCAGCATGGATACAGTTACGATCTTAAAAAAATATTTGAACAGATATATGGATAGGCAGTGTTTAGAGGGCTGTGGGCCAAATGCTGGCAAATGGGACCAGCTCAACATGCTAATTTTGTGGGCAAGGACAAGATGGACTGAGGAGTCTGTTTCCATGCTGCAGGAGTCTAAGATCTTGTCTAGGTTTCTATAGCATGGCACGTCATGCTCATCTAGATGCGTCTTAAATGTTGCGAGAGTTTCCAAACACCCCTGAGGGTAAAAAAAAATTCTTAACTTAATTGATCAAACTTACCATTTTTAATGAAATTGAGTTCATGTGTTAGCTTTGTCACCAGGATGTCCATTTCTCCAATTACCTTTCTCAGCTGGCCACATTCACAGGGTAAGCCTGAGGAGATTGTACAAGAAAGTATTCAGCCAAAGAATTAAGGCAACAGAATAACAGAATGTGGGCTAAACCCACGAGAAGATATGATAACCCTACCTGGATCACCAGCTTCTCCTTTTAGGCCTAAATCGCCAGCGTCCCCTTTGCTTCCTAGTAATGAAAACATAAATAATTAAAAATATTGTGTTTTGAATTGTATTCTGTCTTTACTTTGTGTACTAGTCATGTCTCTACTATTTATTTCATTCCCCTTACATGTTTTTCCTCTACCTGCTAAATTTTTGTAAGGTGTCCTTGAGACTCTTGAAAGGCGCCCATAAATAAAATGTATTATTATTATTATTATCATAAGGTTTGAACGTATCAAATTTCTAATCTGAAGTGAGACCTCTTGTCAATAGAAGCACTTTTTTTTGTTAAATCACTTCTCACCCATAACACAGCTCTTCAGATTAATGCCTGTGCAAAGGTGTGATCACAGCTTGAATTTAAACGATGATAAAACGGATAAAATATCTATGATGTCACATTTTCACTTTCTGAGTAAATTTCCTTTTGTGAACTTTAATCATTGTAAAGTTTTGTCCATATTTATAATACTGAGCATTGGATAAACTGTCTCACCAGTAGTGGTGTTTAGCCGCATGAAATTGAATTTTTCTGGCTCCTTAGTGTTAGAAAATGACCCATTGTCACGCTTTCATTTTTGAACAATAGATTTACGTGTAACATCAAAGTTTTGTATGAAACCCAAGATTTATATAAAGCTAAGGACAAATTACAGGGAATGGATGGATATGGATTTTGTGCAGGCCTCTAAGATTATTTTACCTTAGTATCATATTAGATGCAGACACGGTGCAGAAAAGGCCTTCTTCATTTGCAGCACTGGTCTATTGCATATCTTAGATCTGTGCATCCTAGTCTAACTATTTCAGATCTTCCAGGTTTGCTGCATCTGAAGATATCATTTTGTCCTCAAGTCAAGTTTATTGTCAGAACCACGTGTATGGTGAGGGAGAGGTACAACAAAAATGTTGCTTGCAACAACATCACACACACTTAGATTCTGGCAACACACAAATTAATAAATAAAACATAAATGATGTGGTACCTTTGTTCACTTAAATAGGCATATTACAAGGGAAACATCCTGTGAAGAATGACAAGGTACATATTTCAGTAAATATGCTTATTCATGGTATCAGGATACCCGAGGTGCCTCAATAGTACAATAATAATTTACAAAACAAATGTCAAGGAATTCCATCGGGAACCCATCACATCTGAACCCAATCATCTACTCAACAGACTTTCACCTAGCGCTCATTTTTCCATTTTGCTTCTTGCACCAAGATGAAACTTTAACACCCTTTAACCGCCTGCTTCTCCCTGAACTTGAGATCAACTCGTCCTGGTTCAAATCCTAGGCTTAATCTGGTCTGTACATCCAAAAATCTCAATGTCATCATTGCACTCCGAAGACAAAACATATCAGATTCAGTATTTATGGTTACACATTACTTTCACCTAATCTGGTCAGACTAGGAGCAAAAGAAAAGTTAAATAATTGGGACGGGTTGCAGCGGAGTTGAAAATTGTCATTTTGATGGAAATAAATAAATGACCTAATGTGAGAAAAATATAAGGTACACAAAAAAGCTGGAGAAACTCAGTGGGTGCAGCAACATCTATGCAGCGAAGGAAATAGGCAACGTTTCGGACCGAAACCCTTCTTCAGACTTCAGAACCCGTCTGAAGAAGGGTTTCGGCCCAAAACGTTGCCTATTTCCTTCGCTCCATAGCTGCTGCTGCACCCGCTGAGTTTCTCCAGCTTTTTTGTGTACCTTCGATTTTCAAGCATCTGCAGTTTTTCTTAAACACTAAGAAAAATATAATTTGAGTAAATTGCATTGAAGAAAATCATGTTGGTTGGCAGAGACAAATTTACAATCAGGTATTCAGCTAGATTTTGTGCCTGTGACCTTGAAATGAATAAAAAATACCTTTTAACCCAGCCGGGCCCACTTTTCCATAACGACCCATCATGCCTTTTGAGCCTTTTTCTCCCATAGGTCCTAGAAGAAGAAAAAAAAAATCAGAGAGTATTCAACACAATCTTTCCCATTTCAAGGGACTCATTTCTACACCCCCTCCAAACAAAAATCGGAAATGTCTGTGATTATCAAGAGTATATTTACTGTTCGTTTTTTACTAGGAAATATGAACAAAGATAGATAGATAAGATACAAGATACAATTTATTTGTCATTTGGACCCCTTGAGGTCCAAATAAAATGACGTTTCTGCAGCCATACATTACAAACAAATAGACCCAAGACACAACATAATTTACATAAACATCCATCACATTGCTGTGATGGAAGGCCAAAAAAAACTTATCTCTCCACTGCACTCTCCCTCCCCGATGTCAGAGTCAAAGTCAAAGCCCCCGACTGGCGATGGCGATTGTCCCGCGGCCATTAAAGCCACGCCGGGTGATGCAAGGTCGCACACCGGGTTCTTGATGTTAGAGCCCCCGGCGTGCGCTCGCAGAGTCCCGCGGCCATTCCAAGCCGCACGGGGCGGTGCTGTAAGGCCCCGCTCCAGGTGCTCTTCGACCCCGCAACTCGGGCGGGAGAAGTCGCCGTTGCGGGAGCCCTGAAAAGCGTCTCCCTCCAGGGACCCGCGGGCTCCCGGTGCCGCCGTCCGCCAGACCCGCAGTTGCAGCCTCCGAATCCCCGGAGGTCGGGCGGCAGCAGCGCTCCACCACCGCTCCACCCGCTCTGGACTCGGCCAGCTCTGCGACGGTGAGGTGAGTAGTCAGCACCAGAGCCCCCGGTCTTCCTGTTGGAGGCCATTCTTCGTTGCAGCCCCAACGACAACGGAGACCCTACAAAGAAAAGGTTGGGTCTCCCGTGCAGGGAGAGATTTAAAAGTTACCCCCCCTCCCTCCCACCCCCCCCCCCCCCCCCCCCCCCCCCCCCCCCCCCCCCCCCCCCACACACATACCCCAACAAAAAATAACAAAAACTATATAAAAACATAGACAAAAAAATAATAAAAACGCAGACGGGCTGCAGAGGCCGCTGCTGACGAGAGTCGCGCCGCCTACTGTTTATTTTGATCTTACATGTAAACAAAAACACTTCAAGTAGTATAAATAAATTTGATCCATAAATCTACAAGCCTCATCAGCAGCACCCCTAGAATTATGTCATGTATGCACAGAAGCATGACCAGTTAGATAGGTATTCGTAAAAAAGGCACTTTGCAAAACTGAAGGTGGCGGTTTCTAGAAATTATCCATGTGTTGTAGATTAATTTGACTAAAAATTAGCAGCAGTCACTTTTTGGACTAAGCTTTTTCCCTTACATGGTTTTAACCAACACCAATTAAAAAAGAATATGAGTGGCATTCATTGCCAAGCTGTTATTTTCCTTCTATCATAATGGCAGATGTGGAGAATCCAGCCAATTAACCTCTGCAACTTGTCTAAAAAATATTCAAGCAATTAGTGGTGGCACAGTGGCACAACAGTAGAGTTGCTGCCTTATAGTTCCAGAGTCCCGGGTTCGATCCTGACAACGGGTGTGGTCTGTATGTTCTGTCTGTGACCACATGGGTTCTCTCCAGGTGCTCCGGTTTCCTCACACTCCAAAGATGTACAGGTTTTTAGGTTAATTGTGTTTGGTAAAAATTGTAAATTGTCCCTAGTGTCTAGGATAACGCTAGTTTATGGAGTGATCGTTGTTCGGCACAGACTCAATGGGCCAAAGGGCCTGTTCCCGTGCTGTATCTCTAAACTATATCTGCATTAGGTAGTGAATCTTGGAACATTAGCGTAGAAGAAACTGGAGTTGATGGGGACTCAGAGCGCTTTGAAATGGCTGAACACACTGCAACAGTGTTCTCATGCTTTATAGAAAGCGAGTTAATGACTGTCATACTGCTAGATCTGCCTCAACACTTCTGCTAAAACGTAGCTATAGCTGAGGTTTGAACTTTTGTTCCAAAACTTTGGAGGTCCACAGATTTAAACAGAAATAATTTAAAAAACTGACATTTGATCCATAAATACAAATACTTATAAACACATGGAATAAGCAGCTAGTCATTAGATATGTTCTCTGGCTATGCTAGTGGTGACCTCCTGTCCTTTATTTGAAGCACAGTGCCAGACCACTTACAAGCAGTGGTCTCTTAAACAAGCGCATGTTGTAGCTGGTGAGCTAATGACATTTCAAGGTTAATTTATGATCAAATGACACGCAGTGGCGGTTCGACTGCTTGGGAGGTACAAACAAAGAGGCACAGCTTGTGGGAAATAGTTCACTTTTTCTGAGTTCCAAAGTCACTGAAAAATGATTTGCTGATTATCCAGGCCGCAAGCAGATTTAAATATCCCAACTTTTATATAAGTGCATTGGATTCATAGTCTGTGTAGAAAGGAACTACCTTATTATACTGGTTTATACCAAAGATGGACACAAAATGTCAGAGTAACTCAGCGGGTCAGGCAGCTCTGGAGAAAAAGGATGAGTCTGAAGAAGGGTTCTGACCCGAAACGTTGCCCATCTTTTTTCTCCAGAGATGCTGCCTGACCCTGAGTTACTCCAGCATTTTGTGTCTATCTTGGATTCTTAGTTATTCAGTACACAAACGTACTTACTTACTTACTGCCTATTATGCCTCCTGGCATGTAGGGCAACAACAAAGGTCCTCCACTCCTGTCTGTTCTGGACTAGCTTCTGGACACTACCCCAGGTCAGGTCCATTGTTTTAATTTCCTCCTCTACAGTTCAATGCCAGGTGGTTTTGGGTCTCCCTCTTTTCCTTTTCCCTTCCAGTGTCCAGTGCAGGGCTATTCTTGGGATGTTGTCTGGTTCTCTTGTCAGTATATGACCAATCCAGTTCAAGCACCTTCTCATGATGATGGTGTCCATGGTCTCTTGTCGGCATTGAGCAAGGAGATCTTGGTTGGATATGGTGTTTGGCCAAAATATTCTAAAGATTCTTCATTCATCCTAGCATCTGTCGATAGCCCAGGAAGTCCATCACGCCCAGTAGTGTCACTCTTCGTCTCGCCTCTACCCAGCATGGGAGACCCTAACAGGAGACGAATCTCCCCCTGGCATAGCTCTAGGGGTCTCAGTGCACAAAGTTACACTAGAATTAGTCATCTTCATTTCAATCAATTCAGATTTTGTTTAGTTACAAATAAGCAGTGTGCAATTTTCTCCTTGACTTTTACAAGCAGTGAGAGAGATGGAATTGATAACAGATTAATTTCTGACACTACTTGTGGGCAGAGCACCAAGGCAAATTCCTTGTATGTGAATACTTGGCCAATAAACTTACTTACTTGCTATTCAGTTGTATCATGGCTGACATACATGTCAATTCCATCTTTTTCTCAGATCGATGCCCCTTGATATTTGGACCTAACACAATAATGTAAATGGATTGGCATAGGTTATGTGGGCGGAAGGGCCAGTGCCATGCTGTGTGACAACTGGTGGTTCTTGAGCTATCCTTACTGCTTCCACTTCCACCCCTGTACTTCCACTCCTGATTGCTGTAAACATGGAAACATAGAAATTAGTTGGAGGAGTAGGCCATTCGGCCCTTCGAGCCTGCACCGCCATTCAATATGATCATGGCTGATCATCCAATTCAGTATCCCGTACCTGTCTTCTCTCCATACCCCCTAATCCCCTTAGCCACAAGGGCCACATCAAACTCCCTCTTAAATATAGCCAATGAACTGGCCTCAACTACCCTCTGTGGCAGAGAGTTCCAGAGATTCACCACTCTCTGTGTAAAGCTGGTGGCAACGATTGTTATCTCATGATGGTAAGGTCATGTGACGTAATGCACTCATCCTGATATCTGCTTCGTCAAGCACTGCAAGAGTCCAATGGACTCCAACTCGAAAACTCAGAAACAAAGAAGATTACAAGGTTGTATGCCCATTCCATTCCACTGACCTTCCCGTCACTGAAGGGATCTGCAGGAGGGGCTGCCTGAAAAAGGGAGCTAATATCATTTAAAAAAAAGCACACCACTCTAGCCATGCGCTTATTTTGCTATTACCATCGCAAAATCGGTACAGGAGATGAAGAACCGTGACCACCAGGTTCAAAAACAGCTTCTTCCAAGTAACCCTCAGGCTCTTGAACACTACACAACACTAGCCTCACCAACTATGAAACTCTATAAACTGTTTCTTTGAGTGCACTAAAGACTTCTTTTTTTTTGCCTAGTATTACAGTTGTTATTTACTGATTTATTTTAAGTGCTATTTAGCTGTGTCTATTGCGTTTGTAGGTCTATTAAACTACTGCAAGTAAGAATTTCATTGTCCATTGTCAGTACGTATGACAATTAAATACTCTTGACTCTTGAGTGGTCCACACAGTGGATTCGATACGCCATCAATGGTCTGCTTCACTACATTGCTCGCGACCTTTGATGTATGTAGGCCACACGCGTGTGCGAGACACAGATCAAAGTCATCATCAAGCTCAATAGCAACCTTTCCATTGTTGTACCAGGTGAAATCAGGCTGGTAATGTTCTGTCTGAAAGTGAAACAGAATGCACAGCTGCTTGGATGTTGGAAATTCATCTCCATGATTCACAACCGATGGTCACACATCAACAGAGCACGGAAGTGGAGGAATTCCTTTCTTTTCCCGTGTGGGACCGTGTTCTACCACAGGTGATTGAGCATCCACTGCAGAGCCCAGGAACAATGAGTCATGAGACCAGCGATGCAACACATTGGGTCTCAGTGTGCTAAGCTAATCACCGCCACTGCTAAGCTAGTTCCAAGCGATCGGTTTCACGAAGATCTGGGGTGACCTGATAAAAGTCTATAAAATTCTACGACAGTCAGAAACCTTTTCCCAGCATGGAAATGTTGAAGGCTAGAGAGCATAGCTTTAAACTGAGAGGTGCAAAATTTATAGATTTATGGCCCAAGTTTATTTTTAATACACACGGAGAATGGTGGGTACCTGGGTTAATGGTGGAGGTAGCATAATAGTGGCATTTAAAAGGCTTTTAGATAGGCACATGGATATGAAGGGAATCGAGTGATATAGTAGATCATGTGCAGACAGAGAGATTAGTTTAACTTGGCATCATGTTCAGACTGGACACTGTGGGCTGAGCTTATGTATGTGTGTTTATAAACATTTTATTCTTTAACAAGAATTAACAGAATTATGAACTAACAGAATTATGAATCTAACCCTATATCACACACAAAAAGTTCCCCCGCAATGTCAATTACCCTGCGAGTCGGGTCGGTTCTGGTTACTACAAAATCAACTCAAACATTGCTTGTGAGCCATTTAAAAAGAAATGATTTAAAAAACATTAAAAAAGACAATTACCAAAGTCAAATTTTATTCTTGACAAGAAGTATGAACTGACAGATTTATGAATCTAACCCACACAAACTGTTGCCCCGCAACATTGTTTTACTGCGACTCGGGTCGGATCAGGTAGGCTCAGGTTGCTAAAATGGGCGTGGAAAAATGCCCAGGATCCCCTCCATAGCGTACTACACGTCAGCCCATTGCATTTCGCAGGAGTAGCCCAACTTGCTCTGCTATAAGATCTTTGGTTGAAGCCCCCGCTGGCCGATTTTAAGCTGCTCTGGTCGCTGAAAGGCCCCGCGAACGGGCCTCACGATTCGGGGCGGACGAAATTGCTGTTGCTGGAGTTCGGGGTCAGAGACCAACCAGGTCAGCTCCAGATATTACTGTCCACAGCAAAGATCATAGCTCTATGTTCTTTGGTCCACATGGCCCACGGCCGAAACCTCCGAAGCCTCGCGTGTGCATGTGTGTGTGTGTGTGTGTGCGCGCATGCACGCGGCCGCTAAGAAATTGTGCCCCCCCCCATGTTTTGCTAGTGATTTCTGCTCCTGGGCTCAAGGGCCTTTTTCTGTGCGGCACTGTTCTATGTTCGACACAGGTGACAAGACCTGGATTTATGTCCATTTCCGATTGTTCCTGTGCCTTCAAATCTGCAGGCTTTTGCTCTCTTGATTGAAAAGCTGGTATTGAGGTTACGTTCCGTGATGCAGGTGTGATGTTCACAATCCAGCTAAGTCTGACAATTGTGTGACCAACCAATGATGGACATGAGGGGTTGGACAGGCTAGATGCAGGAGGATTGTTCCCGATGTTAGGGAAGTCCACAATAAGGGGTCACAGTTTAAGGATAAGGGGGGGGAAGTCTTTTAGGACCGAGATAAGAAAATCATTTTTGGTGAGACCACACCTGGAGTATCGCGTACAGTTTTTGTCTCCAAATCTGAGGAAAGACATTCGTACCATAGAGGGAGTACAGAGAAGGTTCACCAGACTGATTCCTGGGATGTCAGGACTTTCATATGAACAAAGACTAGATAGACTCGGCTTGTACTCGCTATAATTTAGAAGATTGAGGGAGGATCTTATAGAAACTTACAAAATTCTTAAGGGGTTAGACAGGCTGGATGCAGGAAGATTATTCCCGATGTTGGGGAAATCCAGAACAAGGGGGTCACAGTTTAAGGATAAGAGGGGTCTTTTAGGACCAAGATGAGAAAATCATTTTTTACACAGAGAGTGGTGAATCTGTGGAATTCTCTGCCACAGAAGTTAGTTGAGGCCAGTTCATTGGCTATATTTAAGAGAGAGTTAGATGTGGCCCTTGTGGCTAAAGGGATCAGGGGGTATGGAGAGAAGGCAGGTACAGGATACCGAGTTGGATGATCAGCCATGATCATATTGAATGGCAGTGCAGGCTTGAAGGGCCGAATGGCCTACTGCACCTATTTTCTATATTTCTATGAATCAAATTGGTAATGTGCTGGAATGGTAACATTGGGGTTGCGATGGTATTTGAAGATGCGTTCACTGCCATTAACTTCTGATGCGAGGTCCGCTGGAGGGACTGATTCTACATGCTTTGGACGATTCCTGCCACTGAATTCTGCAGTGCTCTTCCACAGCCTAAGTGTGCCTACTCTGCTTTGAGAAGGACTTAATTGTTCTGTAGGCTGGCTATACCAAGGCTTCCACTGCAACATCTGAAAACCTTGAAGCTCACTGTCTCCCATGTTGTGTCAATGTTTTCAATGTTTCCCCAAGTGAGATTCGCTTCTTGCAACTGCTCCAACCCACAATCCTTCTCCTACTTGAGAGGTGCAATCTATCTTTAAATTGTACAGGTTGCCTGTAACTGGAGCAGGCCACTCACCATAGTGTTCAAGTCAATAAACAAAACAGTTAATGCCAGCTGGACACTAAAACTATTGAAAAACCAGGCAGCATAAACATAGAACAATACAGCACAGGAACAGGCCCTTTAGTCCCTTATGTCTCTACCATACACAAGTTATGGACGGACCTCAGGATCCCTCTATACATCATTGCTGTTAAGGGTCTTGCCATTAACTATATACCCCTTGCATTCGACCTGCAACACCCCGCACATGCTCTGATTAAACTCCAAAGGTGACACGCTCTCTCCATTTGAATCAATTAAATCAGATTAGCCATGAGTTCATATAACCAACACGCATTTAAGTGTCAAGAAAAGGTAGTGTCCATGACACTTTACATTCTGTTTACACTAAGTTTGCAGCAGGTTAAAGTAACAAAACACATAAACCGGGAAAAATAATGTTGAACTGTTGCAATAATTAACAGTCTGATCCAAGATGGCACCCAATCCAGATGACTATTAGTGTGAGCCACAGAAGCAGATCTACAAACGTATATTACAATCACTCCACACTCTTACAGTAAATCTCCATCCCCATAGCACCATTTCTTACTTTAACTATAATCTTCTTAAACGCCTCTCAGATCTGTCCATAAAGCCCTGTCCCACTGTAGGAATTCATTCAAGAGTACTCCAGAGTTTTTTTAAAAAAATCAAACTCGTGGAAGCATGTAGAAAGTACGTAGCGGATACATTGGAGCTCGGGGACATCTCTTAGCGGCTCGTATCGCTAACAGCAGGTACTTGGGAAACGCGGTAAGCCCGGGAAGACTCCTGAAGATTTTTCAACATGTTGCAACATGTTGAAAAACATGTTGGAAAATGTCCACGAGAGCCCCGAGTACCTACGAACGGCCATTACTGTAATTCTCCGAGTTCAAATCAGAGCAACTCGGGAGAACTCTTGAATTACCTCGCACAGTGGGACAGGGGCTTTACTTCGATTAGGCAACTGAATCATCCTACCACAACGAGAGAGCAGTGCTGAACTGCTATCTACCTCTTTGGTGATCTTCGGACTATCATTGATCAGACTTCGTTGGCTTTACCTTGCACTAAACGTTATTCCCTTTCCATGCATCTACACGCTAAATAGCCCGATTGTAATCATGTATTGTCTTTCTGCTGACTAGATAGCACGCAATAAAAGCTTTTCACTGTACCTCGGTACACATGACAATAAACTAAACTTGTTACTGGTCATCTTTTCAATACCAAAATTTGTGCTGCTCATGTATTGTTGAAAAATGAAAGTGCTTATACATTTTACATCATATAATATACATTAATAGTAAATGTTAACAAGTCATAAGCAAGTTTTATATTGTACAAGTAAGTTTTCTATCAATGAAGAACTAGCCAGAATAGATATTAAGTATGTGTCGACATTTAACTTTGAACAGGGTGAGCAGCCCATGTTTTTGACTCGCTATCATTAACGTGACAGGAATTTTAATGCAAGTTTTCATGTTTAGAAAATAATATAAATGTTTTCAATGAAGCTGACATTCACACTCAAGAATTTCATATTTAGTTCCCTGACACTTTGATTTCAACCTGTCTTACACAGATAGGATTAGATTATGCTTTCACAGCCAGCAAGAGCTTTAATTGAAAATAATTTTCAATCATATCCAGGGGGGTTTCCAATTCAATGAGCTAACTTACATCGACAAATCTGATGGAACTCTTTTTCAACAGAGGGGGATAGTTACTTCTCTTGGGGAAAAATATTGCATAATTATTGAGATTTTTTAGCATCTGCCAATCAAAACAAAATCCTCTTGTCAATATGTTAAAAAAAATCAATGATGGGGTCTCTAAAACTCTAGACATTTTTGACTCATTTGCATTAATGAATTTTTCACACTTCTCCAGAATTTAAAGTAGCTTTGTCAATACTTAATAGCCTAATCTGAGGAAGGACATTATTGCCATATAAATGAAATGAAATGAAATGATTCAATTTATTGTCATTGTCAGTGTACAGTACAGAGACAACGAAATGCATTTTTAGCATCTCCCTTGAAAGGGAGACACAGGGCGTCGCGGTGTGCCCGCGCCTGCCGCCGTACATTATTAATAATAATAATCTTATTTATATAGCACATTTTCAGTCAACTTGCATTGACCCCAAAGTGCTTCACATAATTACATTACATTACACACAGGCAAAGGTGGGTGAAGTGTCTTGCCCCAAGGACACAACGACAGTATGCACTCCAAGCGGGATTCGAACCGGCTACCTACCGGTCGCCAGCCGAACACTTAGCCCATTGTGCCATCTGCCACGTTGATAGAGGGAGTGCAGAGACGGTTCACCAGACTGATTCCTGGGATGTCAGGACTGTCTTATGAGGAAAGACTGGATAGACTTGGTTTATACTCTCTAGAATTTAGGAGAATGAGAGGGGATCTTATAGAAACTTACAAAATTCTTAAGGGGTTGGACAGGCTAGATGCAGGAAGATTGTTCCCGATGTTAGGGAAGTCCAGGACAAGGGGTCACAGCTTAAGGATAAGGGGGAAATCCTTTAAAACCGAGATGAGAAGAACTTTTTTCACACAGAGAGTGGTGAATCTCTGGAACTCTCTGCCACAGAGGGTAGTTGAGGCCAGTTCATTGGCTATATTTAAGAGGGAGTTAGATGTGGCCCTTGTGGCTAAGGGGATCAGGGGGTATGGAGAGAAGGCAGGTACGGGATACTGAGTTGGATGATCAGCCATGATCATATTGAATGGCGGTGCAGGCTCGAAGGGCCGAATGGCCTACTCCTGCACCTAATTTCTATGTTTCTATGTTAATAGAAACCCTAAAAGCATTTTTAAGATCTGGAATTAAGCTCAGTTCTTGATGGAATTTATTCTTACCCAGCCCAGATTTAGGTGTCGTTATTGACATTATCTTATTTTTAATTTATATTAGAAAAATTAAATTAAAACTTTGACAAATACTTCAATTGTTAATTATATGTTTATTCAATCAAACTTATTTTTAGAATCTAGTTGGGCATTTAGACACATTCATCGATTCTGCAGCAAATAAAATACCTAAAGTTTCTTTGCTAAAGCATCTCCACCTAAATCCCAGATTGGAAACGAGTAAAATGGAATTTTAAAAAATCACTAGCATAAAATTACATCCATTTTCCCTTTTTCCTTTTGGTTCCTTTGTGAGAAACAATGGAACACCACGTTATTGCAGGATAGTTTGGCATCAAAATAAATATATGGACAAGTTCTGGTAATTTTTACAGTGGATATTGTATGCAATGCGTGGCATGCAGAAGATATACGAATCAGATATTAAAGTAAATGCAAAAGACCCAGTTTGGTTACCTGACTGTCCAAGTGGGCCAACTTTTCCTATTCTTCCAGGTTCTCCTTTCTCCCCTTTTTCCCCAGGTTCACCTGCAACAGAATGCAAATATTGATGTTATCTTCCTCATTAGTAGAATAACAGCCAGGAAATAATACCATCCATATGTAGATGGATCCCCTCGAATTCCGATGAACGATCAAAAATCAAATGGGTGACATTCTCAAGCAATGAAATAGTGGATGCGATGATCGAAAACGTTAATTTTAACAAATGTTAACAATTAATAAGTAGGAAGGAACTGCAGATGCTGGTTTGAACCGAAGATAGACACAAACTGTTGGAGTAACTCAGCGGGACAGGCAGCATCTCTGGATAGAAGGAATGGGTGATGTTTCGGGTCGAGACCCTTCTTCAAACTGAGTCAGGGCAGAGGGAGCTACAGAGATAAGGAAGTCCAAGGTGGGAAAATGAGGCAAAGGGGATGGAGATCAAGGAAAATGTAGAATAGATCATTGTCAGCTAGGAGAAGTTAACAACAAAGCCAACAGAGACAAATTGTAAACGGGGACGGTCAGATTGATCGGAGGTTTGTTTTGTGAGATTGCCAATAGGGTTAGGTACATGGTTGGGGAAAGAGTGGAGGGAACTTTATTTCTGGTGGTCAGGTTGAATCTGATTGTCTTTGATGATGGTTAATCTTGCCTAGGATGGTCAGAGCTTTATTCTCCATTCAGTTATCCATATTTCTCTTCCAGGCTATGTAAAGGGATTACAATGAAGACTGAATAGTATTAACTAACCTTGGGCAGTCAATATGTGGTTGCAAAGGGCAGTTAAATGTCATATTCTAAGAGTGGTTAAGCTCTGCCTCTGCATCTCCATCACAGCCCAGGTGATAACCATATAACCATATAACAATTACAGCACGGAAACAGGCCATCTCGGCCCTTCTAGTCCGTGCCGAACACATAATCTCCCCTAGTCCCATATACCTGCGCTCAGACCATAACCTTCCATTCCCTTCCCATCCATATAACTATCCAATTTATTTTTAAATGATAAAAATGAACCTGCCTCCACCACCTTCACTGGAAGCTCATTCCACACAGCTACCACTCTCTGAGTAAAGAAGTTCCCCCTCATGTTACCCCTAAACTTCAGTCCCTTAATTCTCAAGTCATGTCCCCTTGTTTGAATCTTCCCTACTCTCAGTGGGAAAAGCTTTTCCACGTCAACTCTGTCTATCCCTCTCATCATTTTAAAAACCTCTATCAAGTCCCCCCTTAACCTTCTACGCTCCAAAGAATAAAGCCCTAACTTGTTCAACCTTTCTCTGTAACTTAGTTGCTGAAACCCAGGCAACATTCTAGTAAATCTCCTCTGTACTCTCTCTATTTTGTTGAAATCCTTCCTATAATTAGGCGACCAAAATTGTACACCATACTCCAGAATTGGCCTCACCAATGCCTTGTACAATTTTAACATTACAGCCCAACTTCTATACTCAATGCTTTGATTTATAAAGGCCAGCACACCAAAAGCTTTCTTTACCACCCTATCTACATGAGATTCCACTTTCAGGGAACTGTGCACAGTTATTCCCAGATCCCTCTGTTCACCTACATTCTTCAATTCCCTACCATTTACCATGTAATTTATATGGTATTGGTTTAGTGGTCTCAAGAACGACAACTGAAGTTTTAAACAAACTTTTATTCGAAAATTCACTTTTCAGTAAACAGGTTCTCTAGATACGTCTGGCCACATCGGTGGTCATTGCTGAACTAACCGCGCGAAAGCAAAACCACGCGAAAACAAGCCGCCCCCATCGAGTCACGTGACCGCGGTTTCCGAACGCCGGGTTCGATACCAGCGTGCACCAGTAGGCGTTGCTACATTGGGTTATTATTTCCTGTGTACCACGTTAGTGAAAAAGGTCGTCGCAAAGTGCAATCCTCAAAAGGACACAAAGTGCTGAAGTAACTCAGCGGGTCAGGTAATATCTCTGGAGGACATGGCTAGGTGACTTTTTGGGTCAAGACCCCCTGAAAAGTCACTATCCATATTCTCCATAGATGCTGCCTGACCCGCTGAGTTACTCCAGCATTTTGTGTTCTTTTGTGTACTAACCGGCATCTGCGGTTCTTTGTTTCTACGCGAGTGCAATAATATTATACATGAGTGCAGCAAGTTGTGCACAGGGAGAAAGGAAGTCGAGTGAAGGTTGCAGGTGTCATGAAAGTGGTGATAAGAAAAAGTGCAAAGCCCCAAATAAGGTCAAGTGGAATCTATCCTTAGCTCATGAGAGGTCCATTCAGGCCAATAACTTCTTCCTCAATGTCAAGAAGATGAAGGAGCTGGTGACTGACTGCAGGAAGCATGGAGGAGTACATGCTCCAGTCAGCATCAATGGTGTGAATGTGGAAAGTAGCTTGACACTAATGTTACCAATGATCTGTCATGGACCAACCACATTGATGTGACAGCCAAGAAGGCACACCAATGCATCAACTTCCTTAGGAGACTGAAATAGTTCAGCATGTCTCCTGTGACTTAGAAACTTCTACAGATGCAGCATAGAATGCATACTGTAGGGATGCATCACAGTTTTGTTTAGGATTAGCTCTGCCCAAGGGCACAATAAATTGCAAATTTGTGGATGCAGCCCAGCCGTCATACTGACCAGATTTCCCACCTTTAACTCCATCTGTACCGTGCCATCTCGAAAAAGCAGCCATCATAATCAGAGAATTGTCCCACCCGGGCATTCTTTCTTTTCCCTGCTCCCTTCTGGCTTTGGATACTAAAACTTGAAAGCTTGCACCACCAGACTCAGGAACAGTCCCTTCTGTTATCAGGCTTCTGAACAGTTATTTCATAAGATAGTGTATCTTTTGTTTCACCAATGGCATCGGACTTTGTCTAAGGAACTGATGCGCTACAATGCAGAGAACAACATTCTGCACTCAATATCTTTCCCGTTGCTCTATCTATTGTACTTGAGTTTGAACTGATTGTATCTATGTATGATATATCTGATCAGTTTGGATAGCATGCAAAATAAACCTTCTCACTATATGTCAGTATAAGGATAAGGGGGAAATCTTTTAGGACTGAGATGAGAAAAACATTTTTCACACCGAGAGTGGTGAATCTGTGGAATTCTCTGCCACAAAAGGTAGTTGAGGCCAGTTCATTAGCTATATTTAAGAGGGAGTTAGATGTGGCCCTTGTGGCTAAAGGGATCAGGGGGTATGGAGAGAAGGCAGGTACAGGATACTGAGTTGGATGATCAGCCATGATCATATTGAATGGCGGTACAGGCTCGAAGGGCCGAATGGCCTACTCCTGCACCTAATTTCTATGTTTCTATGTCAGTACATGTGACAATAATAAACCTAAACCATCAAGAGTCTGATAACAGCAGGGAAGAAGCTGACTGGTGATACGGGCTTTCAAGCTTTTAAATCTTCTGCCCAATGGTAGAATAGAGAAGAGGGAATGACCGTGATGTCAGTGGTCCTTGATTATGCTGACTATTTTCCCAACGGTGCATGTAGCGTAACTGAAGACAATGCTCTCAGCACCATGCAAAACTGTTGTCTGCCTTCTGTGTTAAACACTTTCCTTCCACCTCTAATATGGTTTCCACAACCCCTACAAGTGCTTCCAGCCACGGAGAAGCTGTTCCAACTTTCATTGGGATACAAACTCACCCACCTTCTCACTAAGAATATCAATTTTCTTTAGATAAAAGAATTTTAGAAAAATAAGATTTGATAAATTAATCAACAAGTAGGAAATTTCTCGCTACATTATTAATATTGTTAATATAACGATATGGCATTTATATCTTTTGAAGTAAATGTTCTCTCTAAATCTTATCCCTCGTGCAAAATAATCCTTAAAATGTACCCGTCTGTCCAAGCTTTTGGATATCTGTTTGAATTTACCCTTGTGCAGTTGTGTCAAATGATACTGTGAATTATCTACTGCTTTAAAGGCAATATATAAATACATATTTCTGCCATTGCATTTACCCATGTTGGAATTACTACGTCATAACTGACTAGATCGTAAGTGTTGAGCATGTCCCACATGAATGCAATTGCCCATATGGAGTGCACGGTAAACCATTCATTTTGTTCCATAATCTTTGTACTCAAGGTGCAATTATTAGTTGATTAACCATTCAGCAGCTTTCATTAATTGGGTGCATTTAATGAACATAATTAATAAACATATTTGCACATTTTTGACAGACGCTGTATGCACATATGTGTTCCAACGCACAATGGTCATGTTAAAATTCAATACCCTTGATCTGTTGTTTAATAGCTCCAGGTAACATTTTCTGGACCACAGTCAATTTCCTTTCATCATCTATCCCGCTCACCACCTTGTCTCACAGTTTACTATGGTCTGCACATTTCTTTGTGCTAATGGAGCAAGAATTAAGAAAAAAAGAGTAGCCCTCTTAAGTGCACTTAGTAAATGTTAGCTGCATAATTATGAATCTGGTAAATGAGGACTGTAGCTAAGCTCCTTCCTCACCATGAAAAACAGCCTGGTAACTCACATCATCCGAGCTCACCCATGAACCAACCAAAGAACGAGCTGACACTATGGAACAACACCCAAAAGTAGCTGACAAATTCACGAGATACAAGAAGAGCAATCCAAAGAATAGGTGTGTTCAATTTTATCTCCATGTAATTCTTGGACTAACTGCAGCATCACTAGGACAATGACATTTTCAATGACCAAATAGATTTCAGATTCTTGTACTGATTTATTGTATTCTAATTATTGTGCAAACATTCAGATAAAGAATGACCGAAATAAATGGTTTTACGTAACACATACTTAAATAATTATAAGACAGCAATAACTACCTTATCAACTATGTATTTACTGCCAGAAGCTGTCTCTACTCTTCTGCTCAGCTAATAGGATCTCAGAATCATTTGCCAGTTTAATGGTAGCTAATGCAATAGCATCAAAGTGAATATATCACTGTGCTGCTCTTTGACACATTAATGCAACTTTTAGCTGACATGTTGACAATTCTTACTATATGTGGATTGGGGGTAAAATCTGACCTTTCTTAGTTGTGCCAGCAAATTAAACTTTTCACATACTTCACACCCAGTCAAGCATGTGTGCACAGTCATAGAACACATACCATTAGTCTGTTTCGTATATCTGAATATGCATGCAGAGTTCTAGGCTGCAACAGGCTTCATGCTTCTGACGTTACTTAAGGCACATAATGGACTTTGAGACAATGTTAAAGTTCTGCAAGAAGGTCTAAACTAAGCAATTGTAATCTGTGGAATTATCTGCCAATCTGTGGAATTCTCTGCCACAGAAGGTAGTTGAGGCCAGTTCATTGGCTATATTTAAGAGGGAGTTAGATGTGGCCCTTGTGGCTAAATGGATCAGGGGGTATGGAGAGAAGGCAGGTACAGGATACTGAGTTGGATGATCAGCCATGATCATATTGAATGGCGGTGCAGGCTCAAAGGGCCGAATGGCCTACTCCTGCACCTATTTTCCATGTTTCTAACAAGGCATCTCCACACAGAACTTGCCTTTCTGTTAGTATTGTAATTTGCATTTGATGTTTTTGTACTACACCGTTGCATGAACATGACACTAAATAAACATTTCAGCGGAGCATATTTTAATCCACTTCCTCCATTTTCTTTTACCTGAAGATGTTGACGTGTTGGTCAAATGGAACTCCATTATCTTGCCCAAGGATCTGACCCCAATATCAGCAGGCTGTTCAATTTCACACGGCCTCACAGTTGAATTCATTTTAGTCATCATCCACCCCCCTTTCAGCAGGACTCATTGGATAGTGATCAGAAGTGGGCTGCAGAATCTAACTAATTCCACTGGTGTTTTGTTCAAGATCAATTAATTCAGCACAGATGAGGAACTGTTGTGTTTAGTTCACTAATGGGCATTGGATTCACTCAACATGCATTCTGATCATTTCCATCCATGCTGTACCATGGAGTAACCCATATACAGTAATTTATATTTTACACCCAATAAGTTGCAAAGAATAGTACTACCATGATTTAATGTGATAATAACATATGCATCGTTAATAGTAAGCAGTCCGCAATAATTTTCAAATCACAAAGATTCAAACTGAATATACCTTTCAGACCAGGGACAAGGATTTGTACTGAGCATGATTCATCTGCTATGTGTTGAGATTCTCCAGATCTGAGCAAGGACAGGACCAGCAGTCCAATTAGCAACACCAGTAAAAATAGTCCGCTGTTCATAATGTCCACACGAAGTTCATTGACTCCTGAAAGCAGAAATTCCTTTTGTAAATAACCATCACAGTGCTGAGATGAAATAAACACATTCTTGACTCCTTAAGTACCAGCAATGTTTAAAACCACCCTGAAACCACCTTCTATAACCAAATAACATATAACAATTACAGCACGGAAACAGGCCATCTCGACCCTTCTAGTCCGTGCCGAACACATAATCTCCCCTAGTCCCCATATCTGCGCTCAGACCATAACCCTCCATTCCCTTCCCATCCATATAACTATCCAATTTATTTTTAAGTGATAAAAACGAACCTGCCTCCACCACCTTCACTGGAAGCTCATTCCACACAGCTACCACTCTTTGAGTAAAGAAGTTCCCCCTCATGTTACCCCTAAACTTCAGTCCCTTAATTCTCATGTCATGTCCCCTTGTTTGAATCTTCAAATTAGTTAGAATCTTCCCTACTCTTCTGCCTTCACCCTCTATGTATTAAAAATAAAACAAACCATTCCATCTTCTGCATTCCTTAATTTTCCTGAAAACACCCAAACTCACCCTCCCCACCCGTGGCCATCTCCCAAATCAACCTCATTGTTTTGGTTATTCCTTCAATCAAGCTTTTGCTTTTCAAGTTTGAAATTACTCAGGTCCTGGTATTCTGGATTATGATAGTAAGTGTGGTTGGAGGAAGAAATTGTGGCTCAGTTTAGTCAGGGTCTTTGTTCCCATCTTTTCGATCAACTTTACGGAATAGATGATTGTGTTTACTCCCTGTGCATGGCCCCATCGGAGGGAGATGTGACAGCATGAGAAAGGGCTGGAGAGATGATGTCATCTACCAGAGTTCCCGCCAGTTACACATTTAGCCAGCCCCCCTCCCCCAAGCCTCCCACTGACCTCTACCCAATGCTATGTGCATCTGCACAACATGAACAGAAGCTCCACGCCACCCAAGAGTAGGTCCCACAGGAGAGTCTGTGAGGAATTTCCAGAGGCTAAAAACTACTCTGAATTTTCCCTGACCTTAACATATCAACTTATGGCTTGCACAATGGAATTCTTTATTCATGTCGAATTTAAAAAGAAGCATATCCTCCAACTAGCTAGCAAACAGCATTAATAGATTAATGATAACTGCTAAATGTAAGCAATACAACAGCTCTGCAAAAAACAAACTTTCACTCCACTTCAAAAGTTCAGTGAGTAGCAATGGGGCAAAAGAAATAATTTAGCTACATGATGCAAATCAGAATAACATTTTACTGATCTGAGATCAGATCAACAAATTCCATTAGTCGGCAAAATAATTCTACAGGTCGTGAAAAAAGATTAAGGCTATCACCGGTCAATTAATGGCCCGCAGCTGATGCTTCTTCAACTGATCAAAATTCCGAAGCATTTTAAGAGTTACCATGCACTCCGATACAGATCTTTAGCAACTGAAATAACTCAGTTGATTTGCTGAGCTCCTTGTATTTTAGCAGCTGGGAGCAAGGACTGTCATTTGGAAAGTAATATTGCAGGTTTTTAAACTAAGAATGGAACTAAAACCAGATTCAAATTCCTCTTACCTTATGATGGAACACAGAGCAGTGCGCAAGGAATCATCCTCAGCTTGTTCTCCCATCGTACAGATAAACTTTATTGCTGCTCTTGTTTACCAATGTTTGACAGTTTTTTTTAAGTTGACTGGTTGATATAGCCTGCCCAAAGAATCGGCTCAGCAAATCAAGAGAGAAAAGTTGTAAGTATGACCAATAAATAACATCCTGTTTGAAAAATGTCAGCTGGGAGCTTGCAGCTGTAAAAGATAACTATGGGAAAATCCAATACAGCATAGTGCAAAAATAAAATCTTCAATATTTGTTTAATTTTTTTTTAAAGAAAAAAACTTTTAATGTGCAGCATATAAAAGTTAATTGCAATATGAATGGCAGGGAACTCTCATATTTTCCATGTCACAGGGTCCTCAAGTTAAGATTATTTTACTCTTGTTAACCAAATTACCAAGGGTTTGCCCGACATCTTTCATTTCGTTTGGTGGAGTTTTCCTCAATATCTTATTTGAATGGTGTAGCTTCCGAACTCAGAAATTACGATTAAGGTCCAGGTGCAGGTTACAAAGTGCCTTCAGTGGAGCAGTTCCTCTTCTCGATACAATTATAAGAATAATTTATTCTTATATTATATAGGCAGTAGAGCCGCTGCTGTACAGCGCCAGAGATCCTGGTTCGATGTTGGCTTAGGGTGCTGACTGCATGGAGTTTCCATAATCTCCCTGTGACCACGTCAGTTTTCTCCGCGTGCTCCAATTTCCTCCCACATTCCAAAGACGTACAAGTTTGGAGTTTAATTGGCTTCAGTAAATTGTCTCTTGTGTGTGGAGTAGTGCCGGTGTATGTATGCTCGCTCTCTCCCCTCTAATTTCTCTCTCCCCATCCGTCCCTCCCTTCCACCCCATGCCTTTCTCTCTCCCCCCCTCCCCCCCCCCCCCCCGCCCCCTCCCCCCCCCTCCCCCTCGCTCCCCCTCTCTCTCTCTCTCCCATCTCTCTCTCTCTCTCTCCCCCTCTCTCCTCTCCTCGCTCTCCCTCTCTCACTGTCCTCTCTCTCTCTCCCTCACTCTATCTCTCTCTCTCCCTCTCCCTCCCTCTATCTCTTTCCCTATCTCTATCTCTCTCTTTCCCTCTCACTCCCTCTATCTCTTTCCCTATCTCTATCTCTCTCTTTCCCTCTCCCTCCCTCTCTCTCACCCCTCCTCTCTCCGGGGAGGCCCCATCTGCCCCTCTCCCCCTCTCCCCCTCTGTCACGCTGGTGGTCCTTCCCTTCCCTTCCCCCCTCTCTCAGCCCCCCTCTCCGCCCCGCCTCTCCTCTCCTCTGTCTCTTGCCCTTCTGTCTCTGCCTCTCTCCCCATTCTCTCTCTCTCCTCCCTCACTCTCTGCCCCCCCCCCCCCCCACCCTCTCTAGACGTGCCCACCGAGTTGGGGGCTATGCGTCAGTGGATAGGGTTATGGGGTAAAAGGAGCAAATTAATAATATCCCCTAATATAATATCAAGGGGGTCTAGTTAGTGTGTGTGTGTGTGTGGGGGGGGGGGGTAGTTAGTGTGTGTGTGTGTGTGTGTGTGTGTGTGTGTGTGTGTGTGTGTGTGTGTGTGTGTGTGTGTGTGTTGTGTGTGTGTGTGTGTGTGTGTGTATGTGTGTGTGTGTGTGTGTGTGTGTGTGGGGGGGGTGATTAGTGTGTGTGACGCAGCATGCCGCCCCACAAACTAGCATTGGGGGAACAGACCCAATGGGTCTGCACTTGGTCTAGTAATACATAAAATCTACCCACTTATATAATGGCTGCTTCCATTATACCCCTTGCCTTGGAGGACAGAGAAGATGGATTTTCCCTGCTGTCAGATTGAGGCAACTCACATACTCAGGAGAGTGTGAGACAGGATGAAATAACTCTGAGCACCATTACAACTAATCAATGAGCAGTCACCATGGAAACTAAAAACTCTCTATATCAAAGCACAGCTTCCACATATGTTCATCTACAATACTCCTAATTGCCTACCTGCGCTGAGGCCATGCATGGGAAAATTGACTGCCTTTTTTTGTTCCTCTTAGCTAAATCTGAGAGTCTTCATTATCTTACTGTGCTTCTTTGATAGCCCTTCTCCACAATGGATGTCCACATACAGACAAATTGTCAGAAGTTACTCTCTTTGGAACACATATACTATTATGTTCCAAATGTGAATGATTTAAACATTAAACATTTATGTTATGTCAGTAAATGCTTTGATTTTGTGTGTGTGACTTAACTACATATTTTAAATGTTTTTTAAATGTAAATTATACGAGTCGGCAAGAGAATAAAATCAATAAATCAGCAGTATTGACAATGGACACTTAACTTGCCCCTTCCGAATGATATAATTCAAGAACAATCTATCTTCCATTGGCCTTTAAGGGTACCCTATCAACAAGATAAGTAAATTTGACATTCCCCAACCTTTTGCAAAATCCCAGACTGCGCTCACTCAAGCTTTCCAAAACCAGAAAAATTTAACCACTTAACCAGAAAGCACCAACCACTTAACCAGAAAACACCACAACCTTTCTTCATGTGTTAAGCCAGGAAGAGAGCCAGCATTAAGCCAGGAAGATTGTGGACCTATCTTCCAGTCAACTCGTGCTCCTCAATTCTGACTTCTTATCATTCTCTACCCAAGAGGGAGGGCATTTTTGCTCAGTCATTGAATATATTCAAGGATTGGATGAGGTGATTTTTGGACAAGGGTGGCCTCACAGCTCCAGTGACACAAGTTCAAAGCTCATCTCCAGTGCTATGTGCGTGGAGTTTGAACATTTTCCCAGTGATTTCATGGGCTTCCCCTGGGTGTTCTATTTTCATCCCACTTACCAAAAAACATGAGGGCTGGTAGATAAATTGGCTACTGCAAATTGCCACGAACGTGATAGAACCTAAAAGGAATTGATGGGAATGTAGGAAGTACAAAATGGGATTGGTGTAGATGGCGCATGGTTTTCAGCACAAACTAGATGGACACTACAAAACAGGCACTCAGCCCAATGAATCCACGTCGACCACCAACCACCTATCTACATTTACCATACAGTAATTTTTTTCTTTAATTCTCTCGAATTCCCACCAACTACCCCCAGATACTACCTCTCGCCCACACTCTAAGGTCAATTTACAGAGACTAATTATCTGACAAGCCAATGTTAATATTGGCCAAATTAAAGGCACTATAAAATGGAGAATCCCAGCACTTGTCAGAATTGCTTAACCCTCGTCAGCTGAACTTTACAGGCTTTGATTGGCACCAGCCAGTCTAGGCTCAGACTGGTATGCAGGATGGGGAGGGGTCCAGGTGTTTCTCTTAAATTGATAAAATGTAGACCAATTTTGCAAACGAACTTTAAATGCATCATTTCAACTGGATCGCCACAAAAGCATTGTAATTAGTTTAACTAATGTTGCGAGACGATCATCCTGTTAATCGATGATTGGTCGAACTGTTGAGCCTTGGAGAAACTGTTTGAATCTCAGGGCACATGTTTCAATGTTTATTCTTGTTTGCTTCCTTCTATAACTTTCTCTCAAATACAATGTATTAGCCACTGGATTATTGGGTTAGGGAAATGTCTGTCATGTATGGGGTTAATCCATATCTGTTATTGTATTGTAAAGAGATCACCCCCATGTGCTTCGGCCCCTCGAGGTCCGTGGACTTATAAAAGTCCGTTACCACAAGGTCCTGTGTCGATCTTCTGGGAGAGCACTTAGGACTGCCTGTCTCTGTTTGAGTGAGGCCAAGAGGGCTTGATCAGGTAGATACGAGGATCAAACCCGCGGTGGTTAGGTACAGTAGTTGGAACTGTAATTGTGTTTGGTCAAAATAAAGTTTAGATGCACCCCTTTGGGTTGGGGACCCATAAAATAGGCCGTGGAGTGGCCCAAAACTTGGTAGTAGTTGGCAGACTACAGCTGCTTTAACGAGAGACTGATGTACTTCATTGGGCGAGGGGTGGCCCACTGTCCAGATTTGGTGTCCAATTGGTGGGGTATTCAAACACGGGTCTGGTCTACGTATTGATCTTTCTTTGCCGGGAGCACTGATTGGAAAGGTGCGTTCTGAAAATCGGCATCGACTGCCAGCGTGAAGAGGTTAGGCGCCGAACCCTCAGTGCCCAGCAGAGGGGGGTGTCTGCGTGAAGATATCCGAGTCCCTCCCTGGAGTGATGGACGAGGAATCTCGTAAAGATACTGGGCTCGGTGGCTAGAGTATAGATTGGCTGAGAATACTCTAGTCCATTCGAGATTTCATTGGGCAATTTAGTTTGAATTAGAGAGCCCGCGTATGTGGAGTGGTACACACCAAAACTAGGGGTCTAAGAACGAGTCTAGATTTGCAGAATCAAATTTCCAAATACAGAATTTCACATTGAAGTTCTGCCCATACGGTATCATTCAAATTCTGAGTAGTTTGGAGTTTGTGCATGTTCATGATCGATTCCGAATAGCGGCTGATCAACAGTGAATAGTAACTGATCGATTGTTGATTAGTACCTGATAGCGAAGAGTAACTGAGAGACGGGAACCTGATTTACTTGGTGAAAAGTAATCCGAATGCGAAGGGTACCCCTAATTCTGTAGAACTTAGAGAGGAGGGATAGAGGTTCCCCTGTAGAAGTTCAGTCTTGGCGTAAGGATAGTAACATTCGGGATGAAAAGTAGTCATTTAAAGAGTAGTACCCCTCAACAAAGAGTAATCTAAGAAGGGGAAAATCTTCGGTATCAGAGGGAGAGGTTCACTGTTTGATAACAGCGTGACGCGGCATTGAGATCGAGTGTTTGTAAACTGCGCTAGCGTGTTAAATTATTATAGTAAATTGCATCTTTTTTTTGCATCTTTATCGGATCTGAATTGTATAAATACTTTGCGTATGTAAATAGATTTAGAGTGTATTAAGGTTTAGAAAGAAGATTTAGAGTGCGTTAAGTTTGCAGACCGCCAATTGTATTGCTGCTTGTGTGTGTTCAAGGATTTTTGGTTGTTAGATAATTTAAGTAAAAGTGTGTTTGAATTAAATATTTGTAATTGTTTAGATTGTAATATTGTGAGAATCCAATTTGTGGTGGTTTGATCAAGGTTTATTCTCTTTCGATCACTATGTCGGGGGAGGAGATGCTCTGACCGATTGTGCCATGGGGAGGATTTATTAGAGTGTAATTTACCGTTGTAATAAGTGGATGTTTGTGATTTATGCAGGTGCGTGGTTAGGTATACTTTTAATAAGTGGAAATAATTTCCTTTTTGTGTTCAATTTTGCTTATGTGTTTGGAGTTCATTTGCATGTGTTTAGACTAAGGTCGGGGATAGGAAATGGGCTGCGAGAACGTGTGTGATTGTAGTTGGTTGTTTCCTGGAGCATCTTGATTTGAATATTGCTTAAAATGACTTTGGTAACTTTGAAATTAGAAAGAGAAATTGTTAAGAGATGCGGGTAGTTTGAAAGTTACTTCCATATCCAATAGAATGGGGAACGATGCAAATAAAGATACATCCGCTGACTCGGAAAGTCCTTTACAAGAAATATGCAGTGAATTTCCACAAAAAGCTAACAGATTGAGAATTCTTTCCGGATCATTAAATATAGAATTAGGGAGTGAATTATGGCCCAGAGGGGGCATAGATACAGTAAAGGGATTGAAATTCATTGAGCAGATTATATGGCAATGCAGCGATAATACAGAGGCAAAGGAACTTATTGAATTGTGGAGAAATTATTATGAGGAACAGAAAGCGAGTTGAGCGGAGGAAAGAAAGGCGTTGGAAGGAAGCAACTCGGGAAGCAAGCGGGGGATAAAATTAGAAGACACTGAAACATTTGAACCTCCACGTAGCCTAAGGCAAGAGCCTGAGAGTATTAAAGATAAAGGGAGAAGGAAATCTTTCACAGAAAGACTGTCATCCATAAGTTTTAAGTGTGAGGATCCGATGGTTAGCACTGATTACGAGGGGGATGATGATGATTATTTAGAAGATTGGGAGAGTGTTAGAATTAGGAATTCACATCCACCACCTTATTCCTCTTACGATCCCAATACCTTAGATGCACATCGCGGAGCTCGTGACGGAATAGACAATCAAAATCCAGGGCACAAACTTCCTTAAACCCGACCGCTCCGCCCATTACAGACAGTCCTAGAGTTCATGGTACCAGAAGCCAGACTAGAAAAAGAATTCAATTAGTTAAGGAGAAAGAAGAGCATACCCCTAGACAAATTGAACGAGCAATTAAAGAAGGAAATAAATCATTTAGAAAGTACGGTGATGGGGAAGATACATCTGGGGGTGAGACAACAATTGAAGAAGCTGTGGTAGATCCTGAAGCTAAACAAACAACCCTTAGGTAGTTCCCTGTACGGGAAATGCCTAATCCTTCTTTTGATCCAACCAATGCAGTCAGTGCAAATAATCCCCATACAATTAGAGTCTATTCCCCATGGAAGCCTAATGAGATGATGGCTATTGTACAGTCAAATACCCGATCGTAGAAAATCACCCGCTTCTTTTGTGGATCACTTAAGAACTACAATGCATGTTTATCACACCGATTCCTGGGATTTATGGGCGGTGATCCAACAAATAATTACCCCAAGTGAGCCACCAAATTCCAAACAAATTTAAGGCATCCGTCGCATGAAGCTCTTGCAAATATAATAGCGGACAATGGTGCAAGAGAGTAAACTGTAATAACAACCCTTGCAAACACCCTTAAAAAAAAAATCGATTTGGCCAGAATATTAGATGTAAGACCAAAAAGGGGAGAAGCAGCAGATGAATTTTTAGAGCGATTCTCTGAATTATATATGGACCAATCGGGTGACTTAAATTACAGAAATTGAGCAAATACCCCTCAATATTGTGCCATCTTACTGAATTGCCTCCCCACCAACGTAGCAGAAGCCACTAAGACTAATAACATGGACTGGACAGAAAATAGTGCCTGTCAAATTGGCTAGGGATGTAAGATATCATTGGAAGGACATAAAGAAGCAGGATTGCCCACCTGCACTAAAACCAAAAACTGAATACGTGATCAGTAGAGCCAGGCTTTTGCCATAAATACCATGTGCCTTTTTTTGATGATTTCACCAGGATAATGCCTTTTTCATGATCGAGTGCCTAAATCAGCCTTTTTTTTTGCCATTTTGCTAAAAGGTTGTGCTATTTTCTCTAGTTGTACTGTGATTACAATGATGTTTTCTATGTTGATGCTGGAATTCCACGGTGGAAATTGGAACACAAATCTCTCAGAGGCTTTTTTAGAGTAATAGGAACATATACCAAGCGAGTCATCATTATGGAAAAATTATGTTGACATCAACTTCAACATTGTTGTGCAGAACATTAGAGATGAAGTTGCATGCAACAAAATATGGATCCCAATAGGCGAGACAACTGATGCTGTGGGGAGATATGTTGCCAATGTGGTCATCGGTACTAGAGGCAGGTCAACCATCAAAGTATTTGTTGACATCGGAAGTATTGGGGAAGTCAAACAGCTCAACTATTGCTCAGTTGTTTACATCTTCACTTGCTGTACTTTGGCCAGAAGGTATAAAACACGAGAATGTACTTCTGTTTGTGACTTAAAATTTTATTTCCCAAAATGTTGCATTTGACATGGTTAGCTCAAGGACTTCATAGAATTGGCAAGCACCGATGTAGCCTGTTTCCAAATGTCGATCGCCTAGTTTCCAATGTCAAGAAAATCTTCCTCAAAGTACCGTCTTGTGTGAAGTTGTTCAAGGAAATGCAACCCAAGATTCCGCTACCTCCTCATCCCGTTTTGACTAGGTGGCTCTCTGCTGTACTCTATGCTGGAAATTTTCCAAAGATAAAATATATCGTCAACTGTTTTGAAGAAGCAGAATCTGCTGCAGTCAGGATCGTCAGTGAAATCATGCAGAAAAAGTCCTTCCACTGCAATCTTGTGTTTATTGCTTCCAATTTTGCAAACTTCCCACAAGCTATCATTTCTATTGAGCAATGTGGTGAAACATTAGTGAAGAACTTGCAGGTTTTAAGCAAAGTAACTGACGATATTTGTAAAGTTCGTGGCGATGTAGGTAAAGGAATATAGGGAAAACGTGATAGCGTGATTTTAGCTAACAAAGATTTTGAAGAATTACAAAACGTAGCTAAACTTCTCAAAGGTAGTTGTAATGCACAAGATATCGATATGAATATAGAGTCTGGAGCTTGTTTCGGGTATGCACCAGTGACCTCAGCTGGGGTAGAAATAAGTTTCTCACAACTGAAGCATATTCTGTCTGACAGACTGCATAGTTTAACACCAGATACTTTGAAAAAAAAAAATTCTAGTAATTATGTGCAACCAGGCAACTTTGGCCATTTAATGTGGTATAGCATATTATTATTTTTAACCATATTTTGGTGGTGGAAAGAAATGCTTTATGCCTTTTTTTGGTCAATAAATGCCCTTTCGTACCTTTTTTGAAATTTTATTATGCCTTTTTGCCTGCCTATTTCAGTTTTTTAGTGCCTAAACATCCTGACTATTCATCATTGTAAAAGTATTAATGAAGATATCAGTAGTTAACTTATTTCCTCACAGGTTTTCTTAGGAATTCTCCACTATATTACGAATCAAGGACCAATGAACTATCAAGATTGTGGATGGGATTCACGCCCACGAAAACCCGGGAGATGAAGACTCATCAGACAGAAATCAAGGAGCTACGCCCACAAAAACCCGCGAAGCTCGATGAAATTCTGAGACGCTACATCAACATCTTCTTGTTAGAACATTGCTAAAGTATAGCAGTCATCATTGTATTCTGGAGTTATCATTTATGATGAGGGTTATCATGAATGATAAAATGGGGGAATGTTAATATTGGCCAAATTAAATACACTATAAAATGGAGGATCCCTGCACTTGCCAGAATTGCTTAACCCTTGTCAGCTGAACTTTACAGGCTTTGATTGGCACCAGCCAGTCTAGGCTCAGACTGGTATGCAGGATGGTGAGAGGTCCAGGTGTTCTCCCTGTTTCTCTTAAATTGATGAAATGTATAGCAATTTTGCAAACAAACTTTAAATGCATCATTTCAATTGGATCGCTGCAAAAGCATTGTAAATAGTATAAATAATGTTGCGAGACGATCATAGAGAGATAGATGCGCAAGTGTTTGACTCAGTGATTTTTGACTGAAGCCAGACTGGGGGGAGCTTATAATGAGCAATTTGCATCTCCATGTCTTTGGGATGTGATAGAAAACTTAAGCACCCAGGGAAAATCCATGTGCTCACAGGGAGAACATGCAAACTCCAGTGCCTAAAATTGGGATTGAACCTTGGTCTCTGGTGCAGTGAGGCAATGGCTCTACACACTGCAGCACAGTGCCACTCTCAAGACCAAAAGGCCTTATTTCATAATGTATGAGTTTATGATGAGAGGATAAAAATAAAAGACAGAAAAATAATACTGAACAGCAAGTTTGAGTGTTAACTTAAAAAAAAAAAAAAGTTCATTCAAGGGAAGTGGGCTTCATAGGTTAGCATTTAATTACCCACTTCTAATTGCCGTTAAGTGGTGGTGAACTGCCTTCTTGCACGACTGCAGGCCTAGAGGTGTGGTTATACCCAGCAAGCTGTTAGGGAGAGAATTCCATAGTTTTGACCCAGTGACGGTGAAGGAACAGCTATATATTTCCAAGTCAGGATAGTATGCAACTAAGAGGCAACCCAGCCACATTGTGTTCATGACTACTCCAGTTCAGCTTCTGGTTAATGACAACTCTCAGAAGGACTCAGTGATTTTTGACTGAAGCCAGACTGGGGGGGAAGCTTAGAACGAACAATTTCCACCTGTATGTCTTTGGGATTATTAATTGCAGATACAGGTTTACACCAAAGGTAGACACAGAAGGACATTGATCTCCAACCATCATCCTTTGTGCTAAGTGTGATTCCAATCAGCAGAGGGTTTCCCCCCTTGGTTCCCACCAACCCCAGTATAGTTAGAACTCTTTAATGCCACAACCTGGGCTGTGTCTCAACCCAAAGCATCATCTATTCCTTTTCTCCAGAGATGCTGCCTTACCCACAGTCTATTTTGTGTCTTTTTTCACAATGTTGGATTATACTTTGAGGAAGTTCTGGAGCACATCTTCAATACTATTGCCTGAATCTTGTTAGGGTCGAGGGCCTTTCCTTTAACCAAAAGCGTTAACTGTAATTGATATTACATGGATTGAATTAAGTTGGCTGAAGACTGGCATTTGCCATACTGGGGACCATTGGGGGAAGCCAAGATGAAACTTCCATCAGGCACATCTGGTTGAAGATACTTGCAAATACTTCAAGTTTCTCTTGAAACTGATGCGTTGACTCTCCCATCGTTTAGAATGGAGATATTTGTGGAGCTTTCTCCAGTTTATGTGTAGAATTAATGCAGATGCAGGTTTATACCAAAGGTAGACACAAAATGCTGGAGTAACTCAGTGGGTCAGGCAGCATTTCTGGCGAGAAGGAATGGATGACGTTTCGGGTCGAGACTGTCTCAACCCGAAACGTCACCCATTCCTTCTCTCCAGAGATGCTGCCTGTTCCGCTGAGTTACTCCAGCATTTTATCTGTCTTCCTCCAGTTGATTGTTTACCAATCTACCATTATTTACAACTGAATGTGGCAGGATGGGATAGACTGCTGTGATTTGATCTAAAAGCCGTATATGCATTTTGAAGGCAGCCCATGGCGCAGTAACCTGAACCAAAGAACACAGGAAGTCATCAGAAGCTACACCTGCCACAGCGTCTCCCTGCAGCCCCTACTGTCAAAAAAATGTGCACATCCAGAGTTAGTCTTGGCAGCCACACACTGATTCATCAATAAAGACTGCGCCATTGACCATCAAGCTTGATGGTCAACTAGCGACATTTATTGTATTCTCACCAACTCCAGCTAGATTCCCATCAACTCCAGCTAGATTCTACCCTTCATCTATACACTAGAAATAATTTACAGTGGCCAACCAGCACATCTTTTGGATGTGGGAGGAAAGTGAAGAACCTGGAAGAAACCCACGAGGTCAGAGGGAAACAGTGCCTATAGTGTACATACAGCACACTAGGTCAGGATGGAACGAAGCAGTGGCTCTACTAGTCGGGCCACTGGTCTGCTACCTACTTCTAACAGTCTAATGAAGAATTATATCAAGACTAATTTTTTATTGTATTTTTGCATCAATGCAAGATGGTTTGTATGCATAATGGATTTTTATGTCAGATTTCAAAATCCCAGAGCTTTTCATGGCTATTTCAATACCTTTACATGGTCACTGTTGGCTTGAAGGGAAAACTGACAAGATTAAACTGCTTATGACTTTCAGATAGAGTCATCTTAGTTACTCATTCTGACCTCACACAAGTGATTGCTAAATTAAACATCAAATTGGGCAGAATACATCCATTTCTAGGTCCCTGTTAACTTTGGCTAGAGGTTGTCAACGAAAAAGTGTTTAATTGTCATATGTCCCAGGAACAGAGCAATTCAATTCTTACCTGCTGCAGCTTCACAAGCACAATAATGTGAATATTGTTGCAGCATGGGACCCATACACAAATAAAAATATTTCTTCCATCGAATGTGTCCAAAGACAGGCAGCTCGATTTGTTACTAACACCTATGAGAGAGAAGCGAGTGTTACCAAACTTCTGAATTCACTGGGGTAGAACCCTCTCCAAGACAGACGTGAAGCTCACCGTTTGACCTGTTTTTACAAAATGTTAAATGGTCAGCTCGACATAGATTAGAAGACCTACATCAAACCCAAACCAATTCGGAGCAGACGAGGGCATTCGATCCAATTTGAGATTCCAGCTACCAAGACAGGTATGTACAGCAATTCGTTCTTCCCCGCACAATTAAAGCATGGAATAATCTTCACCCTACCATAGTTACCCAACCAGATGCAATTTAATTTAAGGTAGCTCTTTCTTCCCAAAAACCCTTTCTGGCTTAAGTTCTCCCTCCATCGGCTCCAGTTTAAATTCCAATTTGGAATATTTTGGAGGACCAAGAAACCAAAACGAAACCAAGAATAACTCAAATTAATATACAATACACAATAATGCACAAATCCCAGTTATACTAGGTAACCAAATAGTGCAAAACCAAACTATGTAGAGCAACCAAAACATAGTCCATAATAGATAGTTGGTGATAATAGATTGTGGTTAGGGGTTGTAAGGTTCAAGAGCCTGATAATTGATGGGAGGAAGCTGTTCATGTACCTGAAGGTTGTACATCTCAGGCTTCTGTACCTTCTTTCCAATAGTAACAGCAAAATGAGAGCACAGCCAGGGTAGTGTAGATCTTAGATGATATGAGCTGCTGGTTTGTGGCAGCACTTCCAGTAGATCCCTTCGATGGTGGGGAGATCAATGGATAAGGCAATGTTCAGCACTTTCTGCCGACTCCTTCGACTCTTGGCGTTCGAGTTACAGAATCAGGCCAAAGTAATTGTATGATGGAAAAGATATGTAGGAAAAACAGAAATCAGATTATACCCAATCTTGTCTGCATCATCAAAAAGTCATCAGACTGGTCACAAGCCTGGCTTAACATCAATAACTTTTTCAGAAATGGGAGCGAAAGAAAAGGATTGTCAAACAATGCAAAGCATTATATTCATGTGAAATCAAAATACAGACGTGGGATCAAATCAAATACGATATACAAAATGTGAATGAGTTTCAATTGAGAATTAGGAAACGCTAATTTAGAATAATTTTAAGACAAAGCACCCAATGTTAATGTTGAAAAGTGAAGGTATGTCAGATGGGTAGATTTAATTTACCTGACAAAGGAAGTAGAAGTTCCATGTTCCATTTTACAATTATAACTCTCCCGTAGGGCCAAAACGCCTCCCATCAGCTGCAAACACAGGCAAGCATTTTATCTGCCAAAACAGCCTCCTGACTGAGCTCCTGCCAATCACATAACTTAGCTTCCAGCTACTCCAGCTTAATTCTCAGGAGAGCGAGTTGCACAATGCTCATGGGACTATACGCAGCATCTCATTTAATTCTCTTTGCTTATGTGTGGCGAGGTGTGGAGAAATGATGGGAGGCATGAAATGATCTAGCACCCCTAAAACATAGTTACCATCAAAAAGTACCAAATCACTGCACTCGCTCTGAGCTAGTAATTAAACTTATCAGTTAGCAAAAGCTACTAAAATGTCGCTGAGCGTGCATTACAATGACTTGCCACCAGAGAGCACACAAGAAGCATTACTTACTTTTGCCTCAAATCTTTTTTAAAGGGATTTTCACACCTGAAATTTTACTTGCCATTATTTTCTTTCATCCTTTTTTCTCCAGTTTAAGGGGAGCTTTGACTCCGTAGTTCACCAATTATTTTGGCCTTAATACCCAAGCCCCCTTTTATTTTGCACCTTATTTTTAAGGTGTTTACTGTTGACCATGGCCACACAACAAATTTTCACACGACACATTGAAGAGGAGATTCGGGATATTTAAATGCATTCTTTCCGAGAAACCCCCCCAAATGCAGCAGTAAACAAGGCCAATGGATTGTCAAATCCACTCTATGATGGATATTAAAGGTTTGAGATAGCACTCCCAAGAGCAGAGCTGTCATGAATGATGTGATTGAAAGAGAGAGTGCAGAAAATCAGAAGGATGTTGTCTGGACTGGAGGGCTTGAAGTATAATGAGAGATTGGATAGACTCGGATTGTTCCCAGGAGCAAAGGAAGTCAAGGATGACCCGATAAAAGTTTAGAAAATTGTGAGAGCCACACAGGTTAGATAATCAGTTTTTTTCCCCCCAGCTTAGAAGAATCTAAAACTAAAAGGCAAAAATAATGAACGGGGAAAGAAGATGCGAGGGGCAGTTTCCCCCTTCCCCTCCCTCCCACCACCCCCCACACAACGGGGGTGCTCGGTATAAAGAATAAGCTGCATGGAAGAAGTAGATACAATTACATTGTAACGTTACATTTGGAGAAGTGTGTGGATAGGAAAGGCTCAGTGGGATTTGAGCCGTAGATAGGCGTCTCAGTCAGCATTTATTGTTCAGTCGAATGTTTTGTTTCTGTGCTGCAGAACTGCATGAATCCACGAGTGTCTTGCTGAATATTTGGCCTTCAACCCATACCTCCAAAAAGCAATTTTTTTTTTTTTTTTTTAAATAATGAACCATTGAGATCAGACAAATCTATGGAAAGAAAAAGGTTCCATACCTGAAAGTCAGTTTCCACAAATACTGCCTGATCTGCTAATTGATTCTCAATAATTCTGGTGACGTCTACAGCACCCCCTCACAAAAATGCAAACAAAATTATCATCAGTGCATTTGCCCCAATGCAGGAAGTTTCAAAAATTGAAAAAAAAGTTATCATTCAATGTCTGCATCACTGGTGCCATGATAGGCACTGGCGGCATCTGGGCTGATTACCAACAAATCCATTCTATTATCTCCATTAACTTGACCTCAAAACATCAGCATGAATAGAGGCGTTGCCCAAGATAACCAGAAAATGGTAGCTCTAAACAGCATTCCACTAGATCAATGATCAATGTTGAATCCCAGCGGTGCTCTCGAGTCCACCATAATTACTACATGGGAAAAGACTCTGCCTTTGTTCCAAGAATATCCAAGAAAGGTTTGATGAGAATGACCAGGAGATTGACAAGTGAATGAACTGCAAATGTAAACTGCTCCATGGAACAGAACCAACTCTATAGGCACCTGAAGCAGAGGTGCAGCACGAGGCTTGTAATTTAAATAGATGCTAGATGGAGTGAGTGCCAGAAGGTCATTCATTCACTGACAACTATGAAATGTTTGGGATCTTCAGCATGGGTTAGTTTAGTATGGTTGGCCGAGGTGATGGGGAGAAATGGCAGGAGAATGAGGTTAGGAGGAAAAGATAGATCAACCAGGATTGAATGGCGGGGTAGACTTGATGGGCCGAATGGTCTAATTCTGCTCCTATCATTATGATCTTATGAGTCCATCGATGGCACAAATACTCAGGATCCCATTCCACCCAGCACCAAAAATATGTGGATGAATTAATCAAGAGCCGTGCTGCCATCAATGCTTGCTGGAAGGAATACTGTGGACTTCTTCAAACATCATAAGATCGTAAGTGATAAGAGCAGAATTGGGCTATTCGGCCCACCGTCTACTCTGTCATTCAATCATGGCTGATCTATCTCTCCTGCCCAACTCCATTTTCCTGCCTTCTCCCTGTAACCTCTGACACCCGTACTAGTCAAGAATCTTTCTATCTCTGCCTTAAATATATCCACTGTCGGCCTCCACAGCCTTCTGTGGCAAAGAATTCCAGATTCACCACCCTCTGACTAAAGAACATGACTTAGCCCTTGTTTAAGAAAGAACTGCAGATGCTGGAAAATCGAAGGCAGACAAAAATGCTGGAGAAACTCAGCAGGTGAGGCAGCATCTATAGAGATGAGGAATTGCTGACGTTTCAGGTCGAGACCCTTCTGTAACGGCAGATTTTTCAAATCTTTCAGGAAATTAACTCCCTAGCCACTAATTGGGTGAGACGGGATAAGGGGAATATCTTCGGTATGCATGCAAGCTGCCTCAGAGACCTTCAGAGCTTCTCCTTTCATAAAGCTTCAGCACACAGTCTTTTAATTAATATTTTCTTTATTGTAGATATAAAACAGTAAGATACATCCAAGGTTTTTCCGACTTGTTCCGGCAAACTTCTTCGAACTCCAGCTCATTACTTCAGATACTAGAAAACTCCTCGTATCTCCATGCTTCACATGATCTTGACATGTGGCTTGACATGGTCGAAGGATTAACCTTCTCCCTCTTCACTCCGAATCACCAACTAAACTACCACGCAAGCAGTTAAGCTGCATAAACACGCCCAAAGACACGTCATAAATCCCACCCACATTATAACAGGCAGTCTAAAATTTAAAGGAACATTCCATCCACAATGACATGCAAAACAGGCCAAATGGCCCCTAATTGTTCCGAATACATAATGAAGCAATTACCATTAAACATCTAAAAAGTGGCCATAAAGGCTTAACACATATTAAAATCAAAATCAAAAGATCAGGGAATAGAACCCTGTAGCTCCTCGTCGGGAAATCAAACCCCGATCTCCCGCGTGCTAGGTGTGGATACTAACCACTATACTAACGAGGGAAAAATAGCATGCACTATATATCTGCAATCACAATTCTTTATCGACTCTTCCATCTTCGCTTTCGCCTTCTAGAGCAAGCACAACTTAGTTATTGGTCTTATTAAAACATTGTTTTTTGTTTTCAGTCGCACCATACGCACCAAACCCTGAACATCAGGCATGATTTCTAGTATTCTTCCCATTAACCAAGAACCTCGAGATGCTGTAGAGAGGTTACGTGTTTCACAATTTGAATTGCCTCTAACTCAGTAGATATGGATTTTAGGCAATCGTCCGCGTAAAAATTATTTATCAACGTGTAAATTACCTCCTCTGGGAAATAATCTTTATTATCCTCTGTGGTTTTCCTCATACAAAATTTGCACAACTTGGAGATGACACTGCTCCGAAAAGATGTACTTTCATTCGGTAATCAACAAGGTCTTGCTGCACATCCCCTTCAGGCCACCATAAGAATCGCAGATAATCAATATGTTTACCAGTTACTTTCACTTGATGAAACATTGATCTGATATCAGCCATCAAAGCTATCGGTTCTTGCCTAAATTTGATGAGAACTCCAATGAGCGAGTTAGTAAGGTCTGGACCTTGCAGTAGTTCACTGTTAAGCGATGTCCCTTTAAAGACTGCCGCGCAGTCAAAGACCACCCTCAATGTCCCTTTCTTTGAGTGGTACACCCCATGGTGCGGAATATACCAGATCTCTCCATCATCTCGATATAGTTGATTCGTTGGTATCCTTTCGGCATAATCATTATTAATCATATTCTGTAAGAAGGATGTATATTCCTCTTGAAATTTCCTGTTCTTAACAAACTTACGTTTCAAACCTTGAATACGCTGTTCAGCCATATAACGATTATTCGGTAAATTAACACTTTCTTGCTTGAAAGGTAAATCCAAACAATAATGTCCATTTTTCATCTTAACTGAATGGTTCATAATATCTAAGAATTTTAATTCTTCTCTAGACATTTCTTCATATTCCTGGCTGGTACTTTCATTGAAGTCATGGTTATATTGCTTCATTAACAGCTTTTCCAATTTACCTGTACATATTTGGTTAACAGCAACAACACGGCAATTCATTTTGCTGGTGCTTTCCTAATTCTTACACAAGGAGCCATAGATAACCCATCCTAGTAGGGTCTTCATAGCATACGGTCCATCCCCATGGCTCCTAATTATCTGTACAGGTATTAGGAGCCAAGGGGATGGACTGATGTCGGGGGAGGGGGGGGGGGGGGGGGGAATAAGGAAGTAGGCGGAGATAGCAGGACATGGGAGAACTGGGAAGGGGGAGGGGAAGGAGGGAGAAAGCAAGGACTAACTAAAATTAGAGAAGTCAATGCTCAGAAGACTGCGAACTAACCAAGCGAAATATGGGGTGTTGTTCCTCCAATTTGCACTGGGCCTCTCTCTGGCAATGGAGGCAGCCCAGGACAGAAATTTTCTGACCACTACTATGCAGTCAAAAAACAGGCTGGCACGTGTGCCTTATCACCATTGCTATTTGCCCTTATGATAGAACCGCTGGCCGAAAGGATTAGAAATCAGCCGAATATTCATGGATATAACAGCAAGGACTCAAAGAATAAAATTTCATTATACGCTGATGATATCCTTTTATATATTACTAATACACAAACGAGTATACCCACCTTATTAACACTAATTGAGGAATTCGGCTCTTTTTCAGGATACAGAATAAATTGGAATAAAAGCGAAATTATGTCTTTAAAACCACAGGATTCGAGACACTTACTAAAATTCCCCTTCAAAATTGCAACAGAAAAATTCAAGTACCTGGGTATTCAAATTACGAGAAGACACAAATCATTATTTAGTGCCAATTTTATGCCACTATTAAATAAACTGAATGATACGATTAAATTTTGGAAAACGCTTCCACTCTCATTGATAGGTAGAATTAACGCTATAAAAATGACTTTCTTACCACAATTAATATATTTGTTTCAAGCAATCCCAATATATATTCCAAAATATTTTTTCAAAAAATTAGATTCCACTATCACTAATTTTATATGGGACTACAGAACACATAGAATTCAACGAAAGCATTTGTGCAAATCTAAAGAAGTGGGGGGTTTATCATTACCTAACTTTATATATTACTACTGGGCAGTGCATATTAAGAACATAATATACTGGCTAGATAGTTCCACTCAGCAGTTGGAGTGGATAAGAATGGAGAAAGAGGAGTGCTATCCGTACGATATAGGAACGATTCTGCTCTCACCGATAAAATTGAATAGTATAATATATAAGAAGAACCCAATTATTCACAATATAATAAGAATTTGGAAACAAATAAAAGCATCCTTGAAATTAAATAATTTATCAGTATTAACCCCACTATTGAACAACCCCGCATTCAAACCTTCTCTCATCGACAACACATATCAACAATGGGATAGACTGGGGATTAGGAAAGTAGGGGACATGTATGAAGTGGGCAAACTGTTATCATTTCAACAATTAAAATTAAAATTTAAATTGAAGGATAATCAATATTTTAAATATATACAGGTATGTGACTTTATGAAGAAACATACACATAGATTTCAAACTATATTTTTAGATCCTTTAGAAGAAGCAATGAATATCAAGGCTGATTCACAAAAATTAATATCATACTTTTATAATAATATATTAAATAGAGAATCACCCTCAACAGAAGCATTAAGGGAAGATTGGGAACAAGAGCTAATGACAAAGATCTCTAAGGATAGATGGGAAAAATATTTGATGAATACACATAATTGTTCTATTAATGCAAGACATAATTTAATTCAATTCAAATTATTACATAGACTATATTATTCAAAAACGAGGTTGAATAAATTTTATCCAAACGTCTCTCCCAGATGCGATAAATGTTTGTTTCAAAACGCTAATATAACACACTCATTTGTTGGATGTACAAAGTTGAATAAATTTTGGAGTGATATATTTGATATATTTACAAAGATTTTCAAGTCAAGAATAGAACCCAAAACGGAATGGATTATATTTGGAATAATAGGAGAAGATACCAATTTAAATAAAGATCAAAATTTTTTTTTTAATTATGGGTTAATAATTGGAAAGAAATTGATACTTAAATTTTGGAAAAATACAACCACACCAACTGTTAAAATGTGGATTAGGAATATGATGGACATAGCACGCCTTGAAGAAATGAGACTCCGACTAATAGATAAATATGACCAATTCTTAAAGAGTTGGTCTCCTTTCATCGACTTTTTGGAATCATGTGATGCAGCGGTGCCGTAAGGATTGCTGATTTCAGTTCATGACGCGGATAGAGCTACATCTCCGAATACAGATTTGAAAAATTCTCTTTTAAGGGGCCTTCTCTTCTATTTCTACTTTCCTCTTTCTCTCTTCCTTTTTTTTTTTTTTTATATACACACTTCACGTTTTTCTACTCTCTACCATCTATTTCTCCACTTTTTCCCCTTTCTATTGCTTTCTTTTTCTTGTTCTGCTTACTTCTTTCTTATAACATAAAACTAGAGGTTGTACATAGAATGGATTACGTTATTACATAGTTGGCACCTAAAATTAGGTGCCACTGTACTGTTTTGTGATGTATTAACTTCTAATAAAATAAATAAACAAAAAAAAAAAAAAACAGGCTGGCACTAAAGCCAGGCAAACCCAGACTCTCTTTTTGATCTTTCCAGCAAGCCCAAGTTTCATACATTTACATTCCATGAGCACACTTAGTATTTTTGTTTATCCCTTTATGCGAAATTGGAGTCTACCTCGTAACCACCTGACAAATACAATCATCCTAAACATTTAGTCAGTAAATATGTCATCTTTATCTTCTCTCAGTACCATTATTCAGTTCTGCTCCACTGACTCAAGTTTGTCTCTCACATAGTCATAAGCGTGACTGCTCCTGGATTCAGCAATAAACTGCACTTCCCTCAGTAGCCAAGGTTTTAACAATTAATGTGAATACCTATATTAAGCTAACACATTAAATCATGTGGACATGCTAAATATTGCAACATTATCACACCCTGCTGAATGTTTCCGGCATTTTCAGTTTTATTTTATATTTGAAAGTACACTACAGCAAGGTAGCAAGCATTGGCAGCAAGGTACATTCTTGAGAAGTACTTAATTGACTGCAAAATGCTGGGAGGTATCCTGAGATCAAGAACAGCCTTAAACAATTTGCTTTTACACAATATTGTAAAGGAAAGTTGAATCCAAGTCGGACAGATTCTAATTAAATGGCAATGCTCTTATCAAACAACACAGACCTTCTATGCTGAAACTAAAGACCGGGGAGGGTAAAGTGCAGCTGCCTTTAACCCCACACCAGTATTTAAACGTACAGTGTTGAGAAGTTTGATCAGAATTGAGTTTAGTGGTGACCAGAAGTAAATGTTACAGCAGCTGGCATAATGAATGATGTCTGATGCTGTTGCAGGTCAATCATCATAGTCCTAGGGTATTCCTACAAGAATTCTACTGGAAACCAATTGCTTCTTCAGAGACAATTCCCATGACAAGGTCATGAGCTGATCTGTTCACTGTTCAGCATCATTTCCATTCAACAGATAATGAAGCAACCCACACTAACATACATCGGAACCTGGAAAATAATTTGCTGATAAAAGCTAATAGCATCCACACCACATTTTTACCAATTAATAACAATCTTAAATAAGAGTAACGCCAGGGATTTCAAACGTACCTTTATTACCAAGTGAACCACTAACATTGGAGGTTGTCACCATTTGCTAAAATCTGAATTGTCGTAACCAGATCAATGCTTTATCACATCAGAAAAGAGTTAAATCAATTTGCAGTGAACTAGGCATAATTCAAAAGAGTGACGTACACGCACTCAAAACTTGTTTTTAGTTTTCGTTTTGGAGATACTGCACGGAAACAGTACCTGTGGGCACACCGAATCCGCGCTGACCAGCAATCCCCATTACACTGGTGCACACTAGGTCTAATTTACAATTATTACCAAAGCCAATTAATCTACAAACCTGTTTAAGAAGGATGCTGGAAAATCGAAGGTAGACAAAAATGTTGGAGAAACTCAGCGGGTGAGGCAGCATCTGTGGAGCGAAGGAAATAGGCAACGTTTCGGGTCGAACCCCTTCTTCAGACCCTACAAACCTGTACGTCTTTGGAATGTGGAAATAAATCCCAGTCACAAGGAGAAACCCCATACAGACAGCATCTGTAGTCAGGATTGAACCCGGGTCTCTGGCACTGTACGGCAGCAACTCTACCATTGTGCCACCGTGAAGAACACAACTATTACTGCTAACAAATATGGCATATTTTTGGACAGTGAAAACAGACAAATGAAACATTGCTATCAAAGATAACCTTTCTTCTGCGCTCTGTGGCTGGAGTATATAAAGATTCACTGGAGCAACTTACCAAGATTAACAGAGGAATGCCTTTCTTTTAGTTTAGTTTAGAGATTTGGCGCGGAAACACGCCTTTCGGCCCACGGGGTTCGCGCTGGCCAGCGATCCCCCACACTAACACTATCCTACACACACTAGGGACAATTTTTACATTTACCAAGCCAATTAACCTACAAACCTGTACGTCTTTGGAGTGTGGGAGGAAACCGAAGATCTCGGAAAAAACCCACGCAGGTCACGGGGAGAACGTACAAACTCCATACAGACAGCAATCATAGTCAGGATCGAACCTGGGTCTCTGGCGCTGCAAGGCAGCAACTTTACCTTTGCGCCATCGTGCTGCCCATCACGCAATTTCACCCAATTCTTTAATTTATCTCTCTAGCGATTTCTGGACCAGGGAGACTCAGTGCAATTCTGACATCATACAGGATGGAAGTAGGTACTTTGTCCCTTGCAGTCCATGCTGACCGTCAAGCACCCATTTACACCAATCCTCTACTAACCTAATTTTGTTTCTTCCCCCCCCCCATCCCCCAACATTCCCATCAGCTCCCTCACAGATTCTACCATTCACCTGCATAGAACAATGAATGATGGTCAATTAGCTGAACCAATCTGAACTTCTTTGGAATGTAGGAGGAACCTAGAGGAAACGCACATTGTCACAGGGAGAAAATTCTAAGTGCAAAGTTCAAGACTGAACCCAACTTGCTGGAGCTCTAAGTCAGCAGCTCTATTAATTGCACTGTGCCACCCACATTTTTGAGGCGCAGCTAAGGTTTGAGCTGATATTATTTGGAAAAACAAGTGCTGGAGTCTGGACAGCAACGTTTCAGGTCAGGACCAATAATCAGACCAAAGACTGGTCCCAGCTAGTTGAGTTCCTCCAGCACTTAGTATTTTGTTCATGATTCCAGCTTCAGCATTCTCTTGCCTCTCAAAGGATGTCCACCGTAAATACAATTCTACATCATTTTAAAGCTAGCCATAGAGATGCTTCAAGTTAATTCAGATTATGAATGACCAATGAATAATTCCACAAAAGCTAAAAGACAAATCTGGTCACCGACTACCTGTTAAATCAAGACATGCTAAATACTGCTACATTATTATATTTTCGATCTTTCATTTCAAAGTATTTGAGATTGTAGAGACCAACCTAACATAGGTCTATGTACTATAGAACCTCAATCTCCTGTTACATGACATACAACCTTCAGTACAAATATAACCATAACTGACACTAAAACAAACAATATAATTAGAGGGTGAATAATGAATTTCAGAAATATATTGACTATTGGTGGACTGGAGTCTATTTCTACCTTAAACAATCATATCATGCTCCTGTCATAAACCATTTAATCTTTTTTGTTGTAAATCCTTGGCAATTTCACTCAATTCTTTATTTATCTCAGATGATCTTTTCTGAAAATCTTCAGTGTTGGGGTGGTCCAGGGAAAATTAAAAGATGTTGTCAGAGCCAGCAGTTTATTTGCTCATTACCATAAACTTGAACGAGGATAGTGAAGGTGCAAATGTTACTATCGTGTTACATGCAACTAGTGGCTGAGAAAATTGTTACAAACTGGGTTCAAAGTTACTCAAATTAGCCATAACCCAGAAGTCCGCAACTTTCCTCAAAGTAATAATGCTTATTCTTCATTGGAACTTAAACTTCATTGGAACAGAACTGCACAGTGGCACAGTGGTTGGGTTGCTGCCTTACAGTGCCAGAGACCTGGGTTCAATCCCGACTACGGGCTGGATGACGACTGGATGTTTTCAAGATAGAGCTAGATGGGGCTCTTAAAAATAGCAGTCAGGGGATATGGGGAGAAGGCAGGATAGGGGTCCTGATTGGGAATGATCAGCCATGATCACATTTAATGGCTGTGATGGCTCGAAGAGCCAAATGGCCTACTCTGCACCTATTGTCATACGGGTGCTTGTCTGTACGGAGTTTGTAGGTTCTACCCGCGACCTCATGGGTTTTCTCAGAGATCTTTGGTTTCCTCCCACACTCCAAAGACGTACATTGTAGGTTAATTGGCTTGGTATAAATGTAAATTGCCACTGGTGCATGTAGGATAATGTTAATGTGTAGGGATCGCTGGTCGACGAGGAATCGGTGGGCTGAAGGGCCTGTTACTGGGCTGTATCTCTAATCTAAACTAAAAGGGAGAACAAGCTCATATAAACTTGCGGAATTAAGGAAATATTCAGAAAAGTTAAAAAAAAGAAAATTCGACCTAATTTGGAAAAGACCGCACGATGACAATTAATAGTTTTAGCGCCATTTCAACAACTTTAGGGCTGAAGACAATTACAGTTATTTGCTATATCTGCATTTACATCTAAAGTGTTAACAATTGCAAGCGCAGCACATCAGTGCATTAGTGTTAGAATTAGAGTTAAAATGGTCCATTTGGAATATCAAAATTAACAGGTAAATAGGCAGCCACACGATAGGGCCTATTCAACCTTGACCAAAGAGTTCTTGATCCAGCAAATGTTGGTATATTGTACCAGGCAGATGCAACTCAATAAAAAAAAGTACACCTTGACCCAGTTGGCTTAAATAGTAAATGGGACATATTGAAAGCTAAAAGAAGATTTTCCCCGAGTTCACCCAAGAGAATTTGTATACCACATACAGTAATTGAGTTGAACATAAAAAAAGTGAGTTGGGGCAGGTTCAACCGAACTATCCCCAGTTTTTTTAGAACTGCCATCTCAGTGGAAAAAAAGAGAAATAAACAAGTCAATATCATAGAGATTTATGACCAAACTCTTATTTTATTTAAATCATTCTGCAGAATTTACAGCTGGAACTCTGGGAATTCATATACAACATCTTTGCCTGTTAGCTTCTTGTATACAGCAGAAAATGTATCCACCTGTGGGAAGAGTAAAAGAGGGGTGGCAATAAAATCAAAGCTGACATTAATTCAAAATCGGTAGAAAGTTATTTCAGAACAATACAACACTTGAATACAGCAACAGTAATGCTGTACAAAGTTGCAAATTTTAGTGTCAGATTGCAGATATAGAAAAGATTAAAACTCACAATTATCACCACAGGGTTTAAATATCTTGGCTTGGGTGGAAGGAGTTTAAGAGGTTGGGCAAAGAACTTTATAATATATTTTAGGACTGAGTAATCCAGAACTATGCCAACACTTTATAATGCACAGAGACAAATTGCAAGGTAATATATGTTTTGCAAATAGGTTTGGACTCAACGACCCTGACAAACCCACGTAAAGATTTTTTTTGCAATTGGCAGACCCTAATAGGTTTCAGTTGGAGTGTTGGAGAATTATTTGCTGTTTAAGAGATGTTAGACAGGTGGCAGGAGATAAAGGACGACAGACCATTTGCAAACATGGTGGGGCGATTGGGGCATTTTGGTGAAGAACTCTTCTATGCAACATTAAAAGTAAATTAGTGATTCAGTGTCAGAAAGCTGTATGTCCATTTAGAAACATAGAAAATAGGTGCAGGAGAAGGCCATTCGGCCCTTCGAGCCTGCACCGCCATTCAATATGATCATGGCTGATCATCCAACTCGGTATCCTGTACCTGCCTTCTCTCCATACCCCCTGATCCCTTTAGCCACAAGGGCCACATCTAACTCCCTCTTAAATATAGCCAATGAACTGGCCTCAACTACCTTCTGTGGCAGAGAATTCCACAGATTTACCACTCCCTGTGTGAAAAATGTTTTTCTCATCTCAGTCCTAAAAGATTTCCCCCTTATCCTTAAACTGTAACCCCTTGTTCTGGACTTCCCCAACATCGAGAACAATCTTCCTGCATCTAGCCTGTCCAACCCCCTAAGAATTTTGTAAGTTTCTATAAGTTCCCCCCTCAATCGCCTAAATTCTAGCGAGTACAAGCCGAATCTATCCAGTCTTTCTTCATATGACCATTCCCAGGAATCGGTCTGGTGAACCTTCTCTGTACTCTCTCTATGGCAAGAATGCCTTTCCTCAGATTAGGAGACCAAAACCGTACGCAATACTCCAGGTGTGGTCTCACCAAGAACCTGTACAACTGCAGTAGAACCTGCCTGCTCCTATACTCAAATCCTTTTGCTATGAATGCTAACATACCATTCGCTTTCTTCACTGCCTGCTGCACCTGCATGCCTACTTTCAATGACTGGTGTACCATGACACCCAGGTCTCGTTGCATCTCCCCTTTTCCTAATTGGCCACCATTCAGATGACAGTCTACTTTCCTGTTTTTGCCATCAAAGTGGATAACCTCACATTTATCCACATTATACTGCATCTGCCATGCATTTGTCCACTCACCCAGCGTATCCAAGTCTCCAAGCATCCTCCTCACAGCTAACACTGCCCCCCCAGCTTCGTGTCATCCGCAAACTTGGAGATGTTGCATTCAATTCCCTCGTCCAAATCATTAATATATATTGTAAATAGCTGGGGTCCCAGCACTGAGCCTTGCGGTACCCCACTAGTCACTGCCTGCCATTGTGAAAAGGACCCGTTTACTCCTACTCTTTACTTCCTGTCTGCCAGCCAGTTCTCTATCCACATAAATACTGAACCCCCAATACCGTGCGCTTTAAGTTTGTATACTAATCTCTTATGTGGGACCTTGTCGAAAGCCCAGATATAACACATCCACTGGTTCTCCCTTATCCACTCTACTAGATACATCCTCAAAAGATTCTATGTTTCGTCAGACATGATTTACCTTTCATAAATCCATGCTGACTTTGTTCAATGATTTCACCACTTTCCAAATGTGCTGCTATCCCATCTTTAATAACTGACTCTAGCAGTTTCCCCACTACAGATGTTTGACTAACTGGTCCGTAATTCCCCGTTTTCTCTCTCCCTCCCTTTTTAAAAAGTGGGGTTACATAGGCTACCCTCCAACCCTCAGGAACTACTCCAGAATCTAAAGAGTTTTGAAAAATGATCACTAATGCATCCACTATTTCTGGGGCTACTTCCTTAAGTACTCCGAGATGCAGCCTATCTGGCCCTGGGGATTTATCGGCCTTTAATCCATCCAATTGACCCAACACCACTTCCCGACTAACCTGAATTTCACTCAGTTCCTCCATCTCATTTGACCCCCGGTCCCCAGCTATTTCTGGCAGATTATATATGTCTTCCTTATTGAAGACAGAACCAAAGTAGTTATTCAAATGGTCTGCCATATCCTTGTTCCCCATGATCAATTCACCTGTTTCTGACTGCAAGGGACCTACATTTGTTTTAACTAATCTTTTTCTCTTCACATACCTATAAAAACCTTTGCAGTCAGTTTTTATGTATGCTTTTGTTTTGATACGATCCTTGATTTCCCTTGTTATCCACGGATGCACTACCTTCCCTGATTTATTCTTTTGCCAAACTGGGATGAACAATTGTTGTAGTTCATCCATGCAGTCTTTAAATGCGTTCCATTGCATATCCACCGTCAACCCTTTAAGAATCAATTGCCAGTCTATCTTGGCCAATTCACGTCTCATACCGTCAGAGTTACCTTTCTTTAAGTTCAGAACCCTTGTTTCTGAATTAACTATGTCACTCTCCATCCTAATGAAGCACTCAACCATATTATGGTCACTCTTGCCCAAGGGGCCACGCACAAGACTGCTAACTAACCCTTCCTCATTACTCAATACCCAGTCTAGAATAGCCTGCTCTCTCGTTGGTTCCTCTACATGTTGGTTTAGAAAACTATCCCGCATACATTCCAAGAAATCCTCTTCCTCAGCACCCCTGCCAATTTGATTCACCCAATCTATATGTAGATTGAAGTCACCCATTTTAACTGTTTTACCTTTGTTGCACGCATTTCTAATTTCCTGTTTGATGCCATCCTCAACTCCTCTACTACTGTTAGGTGGCCTGTACACAACTCCCACTAGCGTTTTCTGCCCCTTAGTGTTTCGCAGCTCTAACCATACCGATTCCACATCCTCCAAGCTAATGTCCTTCCTTTCTATTGCGTTAATCTCCTCTCTAACCAGCAACGCTACCCCACCTCCTTTTCCTTTCTGTCTATCCCTTCTGAATATTGAATATCCCTGGATGTTCAGCTCCAAGTCTTGGTCACCCTGGAGCCATGTAAGATAAGATAAGATAAGATACATTTATTGTCATTTGTACCAATAATCATGTCTCCGTGATCCCAACTATATCATAGTCATTAATAGCTATCTGCACATTCAACTCATCCACCTTATTACGAATGTTCCTTGCATTGAGACACAAAGCCTTCAGGCTTGTTTTTACAACACTCTTACCCCTTATACAATTATGTTGAAAAGTGGCCCTTTTTGATTTTTGCACTGGAGTTGTCTGCCTGCCACTTTTACTTTTCACCTTGCTACCTATTGCTTCTACCCTCATTTTACACCCCTTTGTCTCTCCGCTCACACATTTAAGAAACCCTTTCCCTTTAACTCCATCCTCGACTGTTCCATTTGACACCAAACCCCCCTTATTCAGTTTAAAACCACCCGTGTAGCAGTGACAAACCTGCCTGCCAGAATGCTGGTCCCCCACCTGTTAAGATGCAATCCGCCCCTTTTGTACAGTTCTCCTTTACTCCAAAACAAATCCCAGTGATCTAAGAATCTAAATCCCTGCCCCGTGCACCAGTTCCTCAGCCACACATTCAAGTCCCGTATTGCCCTGTTCCTGCTCTCGCCAGCATGAGGAACTGGGAGCAAACCAGAGATAACAACCCTGGAGGTTGTGCTTTTCAGCATTTTTCCGAGCCGTCTAAAGTCACGCTGCAGAATATTCATCCCCTTCTTTACGACATCGCTTGTGCCGACATGCACTACCACTTCCAACTGTTCACCTTCGCCCTTGAGGATTTTCTGCACTCTGTCCGTGACATCCTGGATCCAGGAAGGCAGCACACCATCCCCGAATCCCATCTGTTCCTGCAGAAACCCCTGTCCGTACCTCTCACAATGGAGTATCCGACAACAATGGCGGTGCCTGACGTTGGCCTATTTGGTTTTGGCTCAACAGCCTATTTGCTTCGCAAGCCAGTCCGCTGCTCAGTGTAATAACATCTTCTGTCCCGACAGCTTCTAAGTGGGTGAACCTGTTCACAAGAGGTACAACACCCAGGGCCATTTGCATTCCATGCTTCACTCCCTTTCTCATCATCACCCACCTTCTCTCTTCCAGTACCTTAGGTGTAGCAATCTTACTATAGGACTTGTCGAGGAACGACTCAGTTTCTCGGACAAACCTGAGGTCATCCACATGCTTCTCCAGTTTCCCAACACGGTCCTTCAGGAGCTGTACCTGGATGCACTTCTCACATTTGTAGCAGCCAGTGGCACCAGCAGTGTCCTTGACCTCCCACATACTGCAAGCATCACACTGAATCAGCTTGCCTGACATCTCCTTCTTTTGTCTCTCCCTCTCCAGCATTTTGTGTAGCCTCTTCTCCTCAGCCTCCTCGCCAAAGACTCACACTTGTCTCACAGGGCACTTCCCTCACAAGGCCGCTCCCTAAGAGCCGTCTAGTTTATATTGACCGATAAATTGCCTAATTTACCAATTTACAAACCAAATTCCTCAGTTTTCAACTGTTTTGCCCCTTCTGACTCACTTCTAACTCTCCTCACACTTGGGCTAGAGCCAATCAGTGTTTTCTCCTGCTTCTCTTTGTTGCTGTTGCTTCCAAAGCCTGCCTGTGCTGTCATATGTTGATAGAAATGGAGCAACTGGGCTTGTATACAATGGAATTTAGAAGGAAAGGGGATCTTATTGAAACATAAGATTATTAAGGGATTGGACACGCTAGGGGCAGGAAACATGCTCCCAATTTTGGGAGAGTCCAGAACCAGGGGCCACAGTTTAAGAATAAGGGATAAGTCATTTAGAACAGAGATGAGGAAAAACGTTTTCGCCCAGTTGTGAATCTGTGGAATTCTCTGCCTCAGAAGGCAGTGGAGGCCAATTCTCTGGATGCTTTCAAGAGAGTTATATAGAGCTCTTAAAGATAGCCAAATCAAGGGATATGGGGAGAAGGCAGGATCAGGGTACTGATTGTGGATGTTCAGCCATGATCACAATGAATGGCGATACTGGTTCATAGGGCCGAATGGCCTACTCCTGCACCTATTGTCTATTAGTATGGATATATATATATATATATATATATATATATATATATATATATATATATATATATATATATATATATATATATATATATAGAGAATAATGAATCTTAAATAGATCAAGGGATCCTTGGTACTTCTGAGACGTTAACCAATTTCCTCTAGTTATGCATATTAAACTCACTTTATGTTCTACATTGTTCTGTTGCGCCTTGTCCAAATGGACTTTGATGAGCCTTGTTCCATCCAGTTTCACACGGATTCTCTTGCCCACAATTTCACTAGGGAAATACCAGGTCTTCAAGAATTGCATCATGCACTGCAGTCAATGTACGACTGAAAAATAAAATTTAAAAATGTGTTTCAAAACAAAAATCAAAACCCATACCTGTGAAAAACCTTAAAATGATACTGATTACACCAATTATATCTTCAGTACATTTTTCTTGTTAATGCTCATAACATTGAATGTCCATCAGTTGGCCTTGAGTGCAGGCAATGCCAAAGTGCAATGAAGAAGCTGGAGCTTTAAAAAGTGCAGTGTACAACTTCAAATTCCTGGATCCAAATAGTACACAACTTCAGATTGTAGTCACATATTTGTGAATTCAACTTCAGTCATGCAGTGTGGAATCAAGCCTTCAATTCAACGCCCACTCTAACCAAAAACGTTGCTCCTCAGGTTCCTATTAATTCCCTTCCCCACCCCACCCACATTCTTAAAGCTATGCTGTCTGGTTATTCATTCTCTTGCTCTGGGTAAAAGACTCATTTACCTTATCTGTTCCCCTCATAATCGTATCTATAAAATCACCCCTCATCCTCCTGCGCTCGAAGGAATAACATCATTGCTTACTCAACCTCTCCCTGTAGCTCAGGCCAAGTCCTAGCGACATCCTCATAAATCTTTTCTGCACCTTTTCCAACTTAACAACATATTTTCTATACCTTAATATAATAGTCTGAATGTGGCCTCACCAATATCTTGTACAACTATAACATGACCTCCCAACTCTATATTCAATATTCTGACTGATGAAGTACAATGTGCCCAAAGCATTCTTGACCACTCTATCTACCCGTGACAGGATTTTCAAGGAACAATGTATCTGCATTTTTAGACCCCTCTGCTCCGCACCACTCCAGAGCCCTTCCATTCACTGTATAAGCCCTGCCCTGGTTAGACCTACCAAAATGCAACACCTTATACTTCTCAGCCTTAAACCCTCTATGCCCAATACTGCAACAAGAGAAACAGATTTCAAACATTTTCACTTTTTGCTATTTGACAGAATTTATGATTTCCAAAATCATCAATTGTGTCTGTTAATTGCACCCAAAACTTGAAAAATAATTTCTTCAGCTACAATATTTATGATTCTAAAACCAAAAAAAACATCACTTCTAGCTGAAAATGCCATCACATCTAATTCTCCCATCTAATTCTCAATTCATGTGTGTAAACAAACCATTTTACATAAATTTTGCACGACTTTCAAAGTTAATTTGGTCAATCATTCCTGTTCGCACTATCCAAATGATGCCACTCCACTTGTCTTTTCTTCATCCTCCAAATTAGCGAAGCTGTTATTACCAATAAACTAAAATTTCAAAAAAAGTTACTAGAAATTTCCAAAACAACTTACTAGAAAATAATTTAGTGACCTAAACCAAAATTAATTCCAACATGTGCACTTTGTACTCTATTCTGAACCCCACCAGGTAATTATAAGACCCCCCCCCCCCCCCCCCCCCCTTCACATAAAAGCCCTCCAAATACCATAGATTTTCTAACATTTAAGCAATGTAACCATAAGTATTTAACAACCACACGAAAAAAAAATGAATTTCACTGTATGTACTAAAAGGCCATTTACCTTCTGGGACGTTTCTGCTTATTCTTGTTTCTGCTTTTTCTGGTTGGCTTTGGTAGGATTCTCCTCTGAACAAAAAATTTCAAATTTGAGTTTTTAAATTGATAGGTTAATACATGAAATAGAAAGAATCATAATCAAACAATTTCAGATTTTACCTGTGCAATGAAGACAACGTGTTTACCACTGAATTTCTTTTCAAGTTCACGCACAAGTCGCACTTGAATCTTCTGGAAGGACTTCAGTTGGGGTACTGGCACAAAAATGATGATTGCTTTTCTGCCGCTGCCAACTTCAATTTCCTAAATTGAAAGCCAATCAATACTTAAATGTTTGATTCTAGTTTCGTAAAAAAAAAGTATTCGAGATTTTAAATCAAAATGCATCGCACAGAAGATAATTGGTTGCAAACACTTCGTCCAAACACAGTAAAATTTACATTGCCAGAATATCCAATGTCTTTCAAGTAAATATATCCAGAGCCACTTCATATCGGCAACAACATATCTATTCTGCAATTTTAAAAGACCCGGTAGATGTATCTCAGCCTGTTCCATTGATATCAGGAGTGCATGATAGGCAAATAAGAATTTAATCCATCACACCTAGCAATAAGCGAGTTCGGTATTCCGAAAAACACAAAGAATCATGGGATTTTTCAAAGATCACTCGCTATAAAGAAGAAGCGAACAAAGCGCTGGCTGCATTAACTCAGAGCCTCCAAGTTTTGGCAGAGCATTTCAGTATTCTAATACCTGAAAATCAGTATTTTACTGAGGAAATTAGAATTTTTCGCGCTGCCATTTTTTTTTTATGTGCAGCCATACCCATGTAAAGGGCCTGTCCCACTGTAGGAGGTAATTCAAGAGTTCTCCAGTTTCCCCTGAATCGAACTCGGAAAATTACGGTAATAGCCACTCGTGGGTACTCGGGGCTCTCGTGGACGTTTGTCAACATGTTGAAAAATCTTCAAGAGCTTACTGCGTTTCCCGTGTACCTGCCGTTAGCGTTACGAGCCGCTAAGAGACGTCCCGAGCTCCAACGTACCCGCTACGTACATTCTACATACTTAGAGGAGTTTGATTTCTCGGGAGAGCTCTTGAATTACCTCGTACAGTGGGACAGGCCCTTTAAAGTACAAGAATGCATAACTTTGCTACCAATTGACACGTCTTCCACACACCTTACTTGACAGTACTTGGTAGGCGGCGCGGCTCTGGCCAGCAGCGGCCTCTGCAGTCTGTCCGCGTTTTTATTATTTTCTGTCTGTGTTTTAATGTAGTTTTTGTTATTTTTCCAATGTGTGTGTGTGGGGGGGGGGGGGTGGGGGTGGGGTGGGAAAACTTTTTAAATCTCTCCCTGCACTGGAGACCCGACCTTTTTCTCGTCGGGTTTCCGTTGTCGTTGGGGCCGCAACGAGGAGCGGCCTCCAACAGGAAAGAAGCCGGGGGACTCTGGTGCTACTCACCGTCGCCTTCGCGCGGGCTTTTTCGAGTCCACTCGGTTGGAAGGTGGAGGAGCGCTGCGAAGCTGCTGCTGCTGCTGAGTCGGAGGCTGCTGCTGCGGGTTGCGGACAGAGCCGGGAGCCCGCGGATCCCTGGAGAGAGACAGCTTTTCGGGGCTCCTTAGAAACGGCGAATTTTTTTTTATGTGCAGCCCGTGTTGCGGGGTTGAAGAGCTCCTGGAGCGGGGCCTCACTACACCGCCCCGCGCGGCTGGAATGGCCGCGGGACTTTGCGAGCGCAAACCGGGGGCTCCAACACCCAAGACCCGGTGTGCGACCTCGCACCACCCGGCGTGGCTTCAATGGCCGCGTTACAATCGCCATCGCCAGCCGGGGGCTTTGACTTTGACTCTGACATCGGGGGGGGGGGGGGGGGGGGAGAGTGCAGTGGAGAGATACGTTTTTTTTTTGGCCTTCCATACAGCTATGTGATGGATGTTTATGTAAAATGTAATTATGTTGTGTTACTGGGTCTATTTGTGGTAATGTATGGCAGCAGAAACGGCATTTCGTTTGGACCTCTAGGGGTCCAAATGACAATTAAATTGACTCTTGACTCTTGACAGTGCATTCATTGCCATCTCTTTATATACTGCTGTTTGAACGGCTGCTTCGTGCTTTTAGCACCAGATGATGATGTAGAAGCCATTATGGAAGCCTCCCTCTCCCTCCCTCTCTCTCTATATATCCCTCCCACCCTCCCTCTCTTCCTCCATCCTTTTTTTCTCCTTCCCTCTTATTCTCTTCCTCCCTCTCTCTCTCTCTCTTTCTCCCTCCCCTCTCCATCCTCTCCACCCCTCCCTCTCTCCCCTTGGAGCCCACCCACTGTTCTGGAAAATCAAGGCCAATCCCAATGTAATTGCAATCCCACTGGTAACCCTTCATCACCAGGCTTATCCAGAATTCTACCACTACCTGAAACATAATTAAAGGCTCAACTACCACTGATAAAGAGAATTCCAAAGACACATTGCTATAGGAGAATTTTCCTGAACAGTCTGTGACCCATAGCGCTGTGGCCAAAGTGCTATGTGTAAAGCCCATAGCACTCCAGCTGATAGCACTATTTTTAGAACCCATAGCGCCGTAGCCAACATCTCTTTGTTTAAATTCCCACGCATTAAACTGACAGCGCTCTGTTTAAACCTGGAGCGGGACAGGCAGCAACACTGGAGAGAAGGAATGGGTGACGTTTCTGGTCGAGACCCTTCTTCAGACTGTACTGAACTCCATACTTAAAATCCGTATACAACACAAAATCGCACATCCTAATTCTAATCACATTTTCATATAAAATACGGAAAATCCTGTGAACAGCTCTGTAAATTTGTATCTTTATTCATGATCTAGGTGTGAAAATATATTTAATCTGAGGAACGCAATTGCCAGGTAGCAGGAGAGCGGGTGGAACAGTGAGGGAGAGGGGGCAGATGTGAGTCGGAGACGGGAGTGCGCGCACAGACCCGCACCTCATGCACAGCCGGGGCCAAGCCTGTGTCCCTGGCGCCACTGGACTCCCATCCCGGGGCCGCTCGGCTGGATGGGCAGCAGCCCCGGAGAAAAGGAATGGGTGACGTTTCGGGTTGATACCCTTCTCCGGAGATGTTGCCTGGCCCGTCGCTCAGACTCCGCCACCACCAAACCTACCCGTCTGAGTCACAACACCCTCCACCAGCAGCGCCTTTGATGCCGGTTCCTGAATAGGCAATCAGCTCCAGTGGAACTGATTGCCTATTCCAGATCCGACTAACTCACTGTTTGTAATGACATGCCCTCCACCAAGGGGGCAAACCGGCGGCCACTGGACAGGGAGAGAGGCGTGGCTGGCTGTCCCCGCCCTCCCGGAAGCCGGCCGGAGCCCCCTCACCGCGAGCCTGGTACTTCCGGATCGGGATGGGTAACACAAGGAGGGGGGCCCAGCGGCGTCCCCACGGAGCAGCACGAAGCATAAAATACTCACTGAAAAGAAGGTCTGATAACAAAAGATAACCTACAGCAGATCCGCACACCTGGCAATGTTTATAGCGAGTGACCTGTGACTTGGGCATGCGCAGTAGGAATACCAAACACGTTTATTATCACCCTATCTACTGGGAAGTACATTATAATTATAGAGACCTATTAAGCAGAATGCAAAGAGAAAACAATGTAACGGAAATGCCAGTCAAGCATTTGAGGGTCACCAACACACTTAAGGGAAGGTGGTCTTTGACATAATACAGCAATTGGAACTCAGATGACTTTGAGAAACCAGCAGTTGAATTCCAATCTAAACATGGAACTATTTGAATAAACTACCAGAAAACCTTGGTTTTATTTTACACAGAAATCTAATAAGCGTCAATTCAAATCCAACCATAGAACGCTAGAACAAAGTATTGACCCACCATGTGATATGGTAAAGTCAGAATGCACATTTATCAGAAAGAAAAAGAAAAGATGCACAAACATTTTATGCAAATGCTCAACTGTTTTATAAAAGCCTTTGAGAGACCAAGTCAAGTCACAGCGAATCATCGACATAACTAGACACATTTTAAACAGATGCACAAGAGTTTGGTTGGAGAGCCCTAGCTGGCAAGGATACTGCACTGAAAGATGACAAATGATGAAAGATGAGTCTCCTCAATTCTCATACTAGGAATCGCCAGAACTTGCACGATACTGAAGCATGCTATGTTCCCCCAAGAGTAAAATGACATTGATTGTAAAATTATCAAAACCCCACCTTAGCAGCAGTAATGTTCAATTCCCTTAACTGTGCCTTCAGGTCAGAGTTCATTTCGAGCTCCAAAAGAGCCTGTAAAATAGAAGGTGAAGCAGTATTACACAATGTTTAATGTTGTGGTAAAAGCTACAATCTACCCGAGATAAAACCATGCCATGAATTATACAACTTTCATTAATTAATAATCCAGAATATAAACAAAAAATAATGAAAGGCACAATGTTCTCACCTCCAAAAGCTTGGTCAAGGAGGTAGGCTTTGAGAATCAAGAGGAAAGTGAGATTTTGAAAGCCTAGATTAATTTGTCAGTTGCTTACAGCTACTCACAGCCTGACCACGGTCTGCAAAGACTAGGCCCTTCTACACCCACTCACCACTTCACACATACTTAAAACAAGACTCTAGTCTGAAAAGACTGGACCCTTTCCCACTCACCCCTCCCCAATCACCACTTCACACCCAATTACCCACACCCTCTGTGCTGCAAAACATCACTTGTCCATCAACAATAAAAATTGAGGTTGAGAGGCTTTTCAGAAGACAGAAAAGCCAAAAATCTCAAATGTTTCCCACTACTCTCAAGCTCTCTGTGCCAAACACAGACATTTTCAACCAGTCCCTGCAAACCTGTACTGTCCCTGCCTGCTTCAAAGTCTCCACTATTGTTCCTGTACCCAAAAGGGCAAACTGGTCTTGATGACTACAGGCCTGTCGCACTGACCTCTGTAGTCATGAAGACCCTTGAAAGGCTTGTGCTGGCCAAACTGAAAAATAACACAAACCCCCTGCTGGACCCTCTGCAGTTTGCATATCGGGCCAATAGATCTGTGGATGACGCAGCCAACCTGGGCCTGCACCTCATCCTCCAGCATCTCGACCGCCAGGGGCCCTATCCGAGGATTTTGTTTGATTTTAGCTCTGCATTCAACACCACTGTGCCAGAGCTACTGCACTCTAAACTTTCCGAGTTGACTGTGCGTGAATCCCTCTGTCAGTGGATCACCAGCTTCCTGAGACAAGAAGCAGCACGTGAGGCTGGAAAAGCAAATCCCGGACCCGCAAACCCTCAGAATAGGTGCTCTACTCTCTCTACACCAATGAATGCACCTCCACCGACTCCTCTGTCAAGCTTCTCAAGTTTGCGAACGACACAACCCTGATTGGACTGATCCAGGGTGGTGAGGAATCTCCCTACAGACAGGAAGTGTCACAGCTGGCGACCTGGTGCCACAGCAACCTGGAGCTCTTAAGACAGTGGAATTGATTGTAGACTTTAGGAGAGCTCCCCCTACCCTCACTCCACTCACCATCAACAACACCAGTCACATCTGTGGAGTCTTTTAAGTTCCTGGGAACCATCATCTCCAAGGACCTTAAGTGGGGGGCTACCATCGACTCCACAGTCAAAAAGGCACAACAAAGGATGTACTTCCTGCAGCAGCTGAGGAAGCACAATCTGCCACAGGCAATGATGGTCCAATTCTATACGGCCACCGTAGAGTCTGTCCTCACCTTCTCCATCATGGCCTGGTTTGGCTCAGCCACCAAGCACGACACCTGGAGGCTGCAGCGAATCGTTCGATCAGCTGAGGTTATTGGCTGCAACCTTCTATTGACAGACTGTACACTGCAAGGGCCAGGAAGCTAGTGGGTAAGATCATCTCTGACCCCTCTCACCCTGGCCACAAACTCTTTGAATCACTTCCGTATGGAAGGTGACTCTGGACTATCAAAGCTGCCACAGCCAGACAAAAAAAACAGCTTTTTTCCACAAGTAGTAGCTCTACTCAAAAACCAAAAATCTGTAGCCTTCTTTTGCTCTTGGATTTTATTTAATTCACATATTTAATCAATAATATTTTATTATTAATGTTTAATGTTTTATGTATCATTCTTAACTGTCACTATATATCATTTGTCACGTGGGCGGAGCACCAAGGCAAATTCCTTGTATGTGAATACTTGGCCAATAAACTTATTCATTCACGTCTTTGTTACAATCACAGTAAGTATCAGCAGTAACCATCGGAGTTTCATTACAGTAGCAGGGAGGCAAAGGCCTAATGGAGGGCATCTAGTAAGGTGGGCAAAAATGTCAATGCGGTGGGTTTAAATCCTCAAGAGTGTCATGATTCAGATTCAATTCAATTTTAATTGTCATTGTCAGTGTACAGTACAGAGACAACGAAATGCATGAGAAAGGAGGGGAGTGCTAAATCAAAGACAGCAGACAACTAATGATGGTAACCAAAAGCAATCTTATTGACTGACAAAGCATCTAGGAAATGAATTAGAATCATAGAAAATAGGTGTAGGAGTAGGCCATTCAAGCCAGCACCACCATTCAATATAATAGCTGATCATCCAAAATCAGTACCCCATACCTGCTATCTCCCCATATCTCTTGATTCTTTTAGCCCTAAGAGCTATGTCTAACTATCTCTTGAATACATCCAGTGAATTAACCTCCACTGCCTTCTGTGGCAGATAATTCCAGATTCACAACTCTCTGGGTGAAAAAGCTGTTCCTCATCTCAGTCATAAATAGCCTACCCCTTATTCTTAAACTATGACCCCTGGTTCTGGACTCCCCCCAACATCGGGAACATTTTCCCGGCATCCCTTTAGAATTTTACATTTTTCTACAAGCTGCCCTCTCATCCTTTTAAATTCCAGTTAATAAGCCCAGTTAATCCATCCTTACCATCATGTTAGTCCCACCTTCCCGGGAATTAACCTGGTGAACGCACGCTGCACTCCCTCATTGCCAAAAATGTCCTTCCTCAAATTAGGAGACCAAAACTGCACACAATATTCCAGTTGTGGTCTCACCAGGATTTGCCCAGTACAACTGCAGAAGGACCTCCTTGCTCCTATACTCAAAACTTCTCGCTAGGAAGGTCAACATGCCATTTGCTTTCTTCACTGACTGCAATTTGGAGATAAGTAGGTCAGGGGAGCAGAAAGCATGCATCATTTGAATTTCAACAAATTCAAAAATGAATTTGTAATAGGTGAGACGAGTTGGACTAGACTGCATACAACTTTGGTATTCAGGGATCATGAGGTACTGCTATTGGACGTTACATTTAGTGGGTTACAGGGGAAGAGAAAGACCATGTGGTCTCAATTCTAGGGACAAGTATGACTTCCTTGTTCTTGTAGGGTTAAGATGTCTTATAGAAGATAAATGGTGTTGGCATCGCCCATTGAGGACCCCATTAATGAGCAATAAGGCAATCCATCATGACCATTGCAAATCCTAGACAGTTCTAACATCCTGGACCTCACAAGTCCTGATCCAATTTACTGAACACTCAACACCAAGGCAATTACACATCCGATTTTGCAGTATCAAAGGTCATCCATGCCGAAACGTCGCACATGATACCGACGTACCTGAGAAATGCCAGATTCGAATTCATCCGGCTTTTCGCCATTAGGCTTCACAATTTTGGCGCTGCTGCTAAACATGGCCTATCACTGGAAAGGAAGGGAAACGACTATTCAGATCAGTCTGAAAATATGTTCCAACCCGAAACGTCGCCTGGCTATTCCATTCACAGATGCTGCCCGACCCGCTGAGACAGTCAGGCAGAGATCCCAACTCCACATGCGCCGGGCGTGGTGGATAATTTGTACACGGTCGCAACGGCCAAACATTAAAATACATAAATGTTTCACTCGAATCTGCGAGTGGTGGAGTCTAAGAGAAGAAGGGCACCAGTTCGTGGTTGTACGTTGGCGCTGTTGAGCTTGGGGTTACCCCACACCACGTTGGCGGCCTAGCCGGATGAGGAATGAGTGCACCCCGGGACGGGTTGTGCTGCAAGGGGGTGCAAGCCTGGCGAGGGGGTGCAAGCCTGGCGAGGGGGTGCAAGCCTGGCGAGGGGGTGCAAGCCTGGCGGCTGCAAACAGGGCAGGAGCCGCCGAGCGCGCGCGGTGGAACGCGGCCCGGATTCCCGGGCCCAGCCGGACGCGCAACCGCACACAGCTCCCTCCTGGCGTCAAACGGCAAGACATCAAATAACCCTTCTCCCCCGCGGTCACATCCGCCATCCGGCCGCCCGGCCACGCCAATCTGAACCATCTCGCCCTCACCGACCGAGCGCCGCTGCCGCACCGCGGGTATTGAGCGGATTTGCGCGGTAATTTGCGGGAACACGAAGCCACCGCCGAAGCGGCACCGACCTGGGTGAAGAGCGGCCGAGGAAGAGGGCCAGCTATCGCGAGATTTGCCTTTAATAGCACGCCCCTGCTCTCGCGTAGCTCGGCCGGGGTTGCCGTGGCAACGACGTACAGCTGCTGCCGCCGCCGCCGTCCCTCCCTCACTCACTCACTCACTCCCTCCAGGTGGCCAGATGCAATCCGCCGGGCATCAGTACACAGTATTCAATGTTGCAAAAAGGTAACGCGTTCATCGCAGCGTTCATCATTTAGGTTAATCTTGTCGGATGTGGCTCCAGTGGCAGCCAGTCCAATTTGAATCTGCAGATAGTGGAACGAATTGCAAGCGTACAGATTGATAATGTCAAGCCTCTCTACTCGTTGAGGGGACACCTCATTGGAACTTACAGTAGCAATGTTACATAATTTTGAGATTTAAAAAATCAAGTCTGCAATTTATCCCACCAGATAAGGCATAAAAAGAAGTTTAATTTGACACCTAATTCACTTTCATATAACTTCAAAAAAAAAATTATGGCAATTTTCATACTCGGAAATTAGCATCTTGGTTGCACGGCAGTCGGGTCACGACCCATGACCCGTACTGTTGCTACGCTACACCAATTGGAGTACATGTGATGAACTGCAGGTAAGCGCTGACCATTGCTTCCAGCGTAGCGGGCCCGTTAAAATCCGCCGAAATGGTCAATTTTTGCGCTGTAAATAATTATGGAAATCGGGATAAGCATGAGAGACATTTAGCCTACTTCAGAATTCCAAAAGTGAGGAGAAATGACGGTAGAAAGAAGCGAGAGCTGAAGGGACAACACAGTGCTTGGCGAACATTGGCCGTTTGCTCACTGCATAACAGTAAAGCATTATTTGTGTTTTTTCTTGATTCCTTTGGCATCTAAAAAGTTTCAGAAGTGATAAATCTGGCTGTAAAATTTTTAAATCGCCCATGGTTCTCAAGTGGGGTTTTACATACAAAAATAAAACGCCTCTGAAGCAAAATTTACAGCCAGATTTATCACTTCTGAGACTTTTTAGATACCAAAGGAGAAGAAAAAACACAAATAATGCCTTACTGTTGATGAAATGCAGTGAGCAAACACGATAATTCCCAATATTTTAAATTTCGATATCTGCACGGCCAATGTTCGCCAAGCACTTTATTGCTTTTCCATTGACTTAACACAAAAACTGTGATTGAGGACAGTCAAAAGCCCATAACTTTTATAAAATTAAGAGAACTGAATGAAATTTTCAGTTATTATAGATTGAAGCATTCTGAAACAAATATGAAACATTTTACTTGGATGACCTGAAATTAAAGCAAATAATTAGTTAGTTACCTAATTGTAGCTAATTATTAAATTGACCGTTGTGACGGAAATAATAATAAACACCCAGACTGCCTTGAAAATTCAAAAACGTGATATTCTCAAGATCAGAACTTTAATATTATTGTATTATACGCTGTAAGTCCGTAACAGATAGGTAAATAAATTACAATTTCTAGCAATAGACCAAGTCCTTATGAAGATCAGTTGCTAGCTGGTACATTGGCATATCATAATCAGTAGCATCATCATACTCCTCAGATTGTAACCAATAAGCAACTCTGTACAACTTGTTTTTCCTCAACTTTTCAATTTTGGCATTGTAAACTACGTTTTTGCTCTTTAAACCACGCATGACTTGCCTTTCTGCCCACTACCTTCCCATTAAGAATGTCCTGTAGATTCAATTTCTTAAGAAAACAATGTTTTTTTTTTAATAGCCTAAGTATTCAAATAACAAATTAATCCCATTCACACAAGAATTCACAAAATAACATGATTTTAAAATCTCACTGTCGTGAATTTATATGCCAGATGGAAGGAATTTAATGTTTAATTCCCATAAATTAATCTAGAAACATCCACTCAATATAATCAAAATTATTTTTTTTGCACAATACATGGGACTAAAACTGATATTTAGTATAAAAATATTGACTATGAATAGGCAATAACACAAAATATAGACGATTTAAATGCTTTTATGACATGATTGTCTACAAAAAAAAAAAAAAGAGTATTCAAATCATCTGGAACGCGATTGATTGGAACGTTGCATTTGCGGTGAATTTGAACTCCATATCGGCAGGAAAAACACTGCTGGTTCGTATGGGGCCCAAATCACATTTTCGCAACGTAAAATTAGATTAAAGTCATCCCAAGAAGCAAAATTATATGTAAAATAAACGACATACTCTTTGTTTTGTCCCGTTCTTGCGATCCTTCACATTGTAGGTGTTGAGGGCGTTAGAAATCGCATTTTATTTTAATCTAATTATTAAATTGTCTCGCGATTTAAAAAAAAAGGGAACGAAAGTCTAATCGATCTTTCTTCAGCAGCTAGCAGCCTGAGGAAATCCGCCTCCGACAGGCAGTAGAAAACTGGATTTTAATCCTGCCACCCCCCCCCCCCCCCCCTCAAAAGTGCCAAAGTCGCGCACATGGCCAGTGGCAGAACTGCAGCGCCACTGATGGTAAGTTTCGTAACATCGCTACTCTCTACTCGCTGGAGTTTAGGTTGAGGGGGGACCTCATTGAAACTTACAGAATAATGAAAGGCAGAGATAGAGTGGATGCAGAAGGATGCTTTCACTGGTTATAACTTCAGGGGCGCCCTTTTAGAAAGGAGGTGAGGAGGAACTTCTTTAGTCAGAGGATAGTTAATCTGTGGAACTCATTGCCACAGAGGGCAGTGTATATTTTTAAGGCAGAGAGAGACAAATACTTTGATTAGAACGGGTGACAAGGGTGTTTTGGGGAGAAGGCAGGAAATGTGATTAGGAGGCAGATATCAGCCATGATTGAATGGCAGAGTAGACTCGATGGGCCAAATAATCTAATTCTACTCTTATAACCTGTGAACTTGTGAAGAACAAGGGATCAAATTTGCAGGAAAAGTCAATCAGTATGTCTCAGAGAGATTGCACCGTTATACGTTGATCTTGGAATATGAACTTGGGTTCACGGTGGCAATGTAGGAATATTACTTGTTGAAATGTCAGGTGAAAGTTCTTCACTATATCTCGGTGCACATGACAAGAATAAACCAACACTAATCCCAAATGAAAGGTCAGAACTTTGTGGGTCCAATCGAATTTCTAAGTGGATCCATTCGAATTCTGAGAATGACATGGTTGAGATGTCTATCATGCATGGTTCTCAACCGAGAATGTCTTGGAAGATCTAGTGCGGGAAGTGCGGTCTGAAAAATATTCCAAAAGTAAACAGAATCGCATTTTCCTATTTAGTGCCAATAGGCTCAGACTGCAAATGGGGAGGGAAAACACGGAATCAAAATATCCCATAAGTATATTTGATGGGGATTCTTCTTGAATTATACAATAAATGAAATTTTAATAAAGTATAGAACTTTTAGTATTGGTAGTTAATTTGTTGTTCCTCAATGCATTTTAGTTTGTCAGGTTGACAGAGATACTCTTCCCCAAAGGCAGCTTTCTCCCTCCTCATAAACTTTAATGTATACTAGACCAAGGGGGACCCATTGGGTCCCGTCCCCTCAATGCGGGGGGGGGGGGGGGGGGCATCACACACACACACACACACACCCCCGCCCCCCACAAACCCCCCCCACACACACACAAAACAGAGGGGGGGGGGGGGGGGGGGGAGGGAGAGGAGAAAAAAACAGCTGTCAAAATCTGTGGGGCAAATAAACCGCAAACTTTTAAAACTAAAGGAATTATTGGTTCAAAATTTAAATATTTTAAAATAAACCCTTTAAATACACAAAGGATTTTCAAAAAAGCTGTCTAAAAAGTTGAAATAAAATGTCTTTCAAATTTAATGTAAACTTTGAGAATTATTACAATGAAATCTTTAAAGAATAAAAAATTCAATGCTTTCTAAATTAAACAAAAACAATGAATTACAATCGGACTCTTATCTTTAGCGATGTGGAATTCAGCACTTCGTTGTTCTCAAACAAAACGAGAATGGCCGTTGGTGATGGATTTGAAGAATGTTCTTGAAATGATAGCCCACTCATTATGACGTTATCACTCGGGTGCTCCTCGGCAGCTCTCGGCTGCTCTCGTGTTACCCCTAAACTTCTGCATTTGCCCACTCACCCAACCTATCCAAGTCACCTTGCAGCCTCCTAGCATCCTCCTCACAGCTAACACTGCCCCCCAGCTTCGTGTCATTCGCAAACTTGGAGATGTTGCATTCAATTCCCTCGTCCAAATCATTAATATATATTGTAATATTGTAAATAGCTGGGGTCCCACCAATGAGCCTTGCAGTACCCCACTAGTCACTGCCTGCCATTCTGAAAATGACCCGTTTACTCCTACTCTTTGCTTCCTGTCTGCCAGCCAGTTCTCTATCCACATCAATACTGAACCCCCAACACCATGTGCTTTAGGTTTGCATACTAATCCCTTATGTGGGACCTTGTCGAAAGCCTTCAGAAAGTCCAGATATAACCCATCCACTGGTTCTCCCTTATCCACTCTACCAGTTACATCTTCGAAAAATTCTATAAGATTCGTCAGACATGATTTACCTCTCATAAATCCATGCTGACTTTGTCCAATGATTTCACCACTTTCCAAATGTGCTGCTATTCCATCTTTAATAACTGACTCTAGCATTTTCCCCACTACCAATGTTAGACTGGTCTGTAATTCCCTGTTTTCTCTCCCCCTCCCTTTTTAAAAAGTGGGGCTACACTAGCTACCCTCCAATCCTCAGGAACTACTCCCGAATCTAAAGAGTTTTGAAAAATTATCATTAATGCATTCACTATTTCTGGGGCTACTTCCTTAAGCACTCTGGGTGCAGCCTATCTGGCCCTGGGGATTTATCGGCCTTTATTCCATTCAATTTGCCTAACACCACTTCCTGACTAACCTGGATTTCACTCAGTTCCTCCATCTCATTTGACCCCCGGTCCCCTGCAATTTCCGGCAGATTATTTATGTCTTCGTTCGTGAAGACAGAACCAAAGTAGTTATTCAATTGGTCTGCCATGTCCTTGTTCCCCATGATCAATTCACCTGTTTCTGACTGCAAGGGACCTACATTTGTTTTAATTAATCTTTTTCTCTTCACATATCTATAAAAGCTTTTGCAGTCAGTTTTTATGTTCCCTGCCAGTTTTTTTTCATAATCTATTTTCCCTTTCCTAATTAAGCCCTTTGTCCTCCTCTGCTGGACTCTGAATTTCTCCCAATCCTCTGGTAGGCTGCTTTTTCTGGCTAATTTGTACGATTCATCTTTTGTTTTGATACTATCCTTGATTTCCTTTGTTATCCACGGATACACTACCTTCCCTGATTTATTCTTTTGCCAAACTGGGATGAACAATTGTTGTAGTTCATCCATGCGGTCTTTAAATGCCTTCCATTGCATATCCACCGTCAACCCTTTAAGAATCAATTGCCAATCTATCTTGGCCAATTCGCGTCTCATACCCTCAAAGTTACCTTTCTTTAAGTTCAGAACTCTTGTTTCTGAATTAACTATGTCACTCTCCATCCTAATGAAGAACTCAACCATATTATGGTCACTCTTGCCCAAGGGGCCACGCACAACAAGACTGCCAGCTAACCCTTCTGCATTACTCAATACCCAGTCTAGAATAGCCTGCTCTCTCGTTGGTTCCTCTACATGTTGGTTTAGAAAACTATCCCGCATACATTCCAAGAAATCCTCTTCCTCAATACCCCAGCCAATTTGATTCACCCAATCTATATGTAGATTGAAGTCACCCATTATAACTGTTTTACCTTTGTTGCACACATTTCTAATTTCCTGTTTGATGCCATCCCCAACTTCACTACTAGTGTTAGGTGGCCTGTACACAACTCCCACTAGTGTTTTCTGCCCCTTAGTGTTTCGCAGCTCTACGCATATCGATTCCACATCCTCCAAGCTAACGTCCTTCCTTTCTATTGCGTTAATCTCCTCTCTGACCAACAATGCTACCCCACCTTCTTTTCCTTTCTGTCGGTCCCTCCTAAATATTGAATATCCCTGGATGTTCAGCTCCCAGCCTTGGTCACCCTGGAGCCATGTCTCCGTGATCCCAACTATATCATATTCATTAATAACTATCTGCATTCAACTCATCCACCTTATTACGAATGCTCCTTGCATTGAGACACAACAATTATGTTGAAAAGTGGCCCTTTTTGATTTTTGCCCTGGATTTGTCTGCCTGCCACTTTTACTTTTCACCTTGCTACCTATTGCTTCTATCCTCATTTTACACCCCTCTGTCTCTCTGCTCATGCTCCCATCCCCCTGCCACATTAGTTTAAATCCTCCCCAACAGCACTAGCACTATTCTTGATATCCATATTTTCAAAATAAAAAACACTCTGATTGTCATTCCGTAATGCTTGATATTGCCCACCTTGGAAAGTATGATGACAACATCGTACAGGAAAAGGATATACATCAGCACATCCCTGCACTCCAAGAACTTGATGTATCCCTTCGCCTTGGCCCTGGTTTCACTGGAAGTGCCCACCTGTACTTGAAGCTGCAACAATAATGAGAGATTGAAAGGTGGTATTAATGAGCCAAGAAAACAGTAACGCACATGTATTTGATGTGCTCAACTATTTGGTTATAACTATTTATTTTGGAGGAATGATATGCCTCATCCTCATTCATTTTAATCTGGAATCTTCCATGAAAGTTCGAAAATCATGGCGTAGTTATTTCATTTCATAATTGTAATTGATTCAAGTTTCAGAAAAAACAAATTAATACCTGATAGAGATGAGTCACAATCACTTGGTAGCCTCTGAAGAAATTCAGTATGGCCCGTTCAAAGTGAGGAATCAATCTTGTTCCTCCCACCCTTGTTGGATTTCTGCAGGAGCGATTCCAACTGCTTTCGCAGACTCTTTGAGGGCACTTACGGTTTTTGAACTGTTCCGGTAGAACAAGTATGTTCAGAAACAGAGTTGACTGTGTTACACAGGTTGACTCCCTTCATGGTGTCCTTGAAGGCCAACTCTAGCCGATGGGCAGAACAATGCACTGCCTATACTTTAGGATTCAGACCCTTCATCAAAGTTGCGACACCACCTTTCCTCCCCTGCATCACACTTGCTCCATCAGCGCCAAACCCCACCAGTTTCTGGGACATTTCCTCGTCATCCATCTCCAGTCTATCCTTCAGGGCATACAGAGTGGCAGCTTTGATGAACTTCTTCACACGCTGGACCATGCTGCGTCTTTCCACCTGTTCATGAAATTGAATACAAAATGACCTAATTCAGTGATTAATAGAGCCAGAGTGTTTAGACACTAAAAAACTCTGAAATAGGCAGGCAAAAAGGCATAATAAAAATTAGAAAAATGCACGAAAAAGGCATCTATTGACAAAAAAAAGGCATCAAAAAGGGATGTACTTCCACCACCAAAATATGGTTAAAAATGATCATATAAAGGTATACTACATTAAATGACTAAAGTTGCCTGGTCGCACACAATTACTGGCATTTTTTTCAAATTATCTGGTGTTAAACTATGTCGTCTGTCAGACAGAATATGCTTCAGTTGTGAAAACACTTCTTTCTACCACAGCTGAGATCACTGGTGAATACCCGAAACAAGCTATGGACTCTATATTCATGTCAGTATCTTGTGCATTACAATTACTTTTGAGAACTTTAGCTATGTTTTCTATTTCTTCAAGACCTTTGGCAGCTAAAATCACTCTCTCACATTTTCCTTGTATGTCTTTACCTACATCGCCAGGAACTTCACGAATATCGTCAGTTACTTTGTGGAAAACCTGCAAGTTAGTCACTAATGTTTCGCCACGTTTCTCAAGGGAAGTGGTAGCTTGTGGGAAATTTGCAAAATTGGAAGCAATAAATAGATTTTGGAGAAGACTAACGAATGAATGAACGACCGACGATGGCTACCCTGGTTTCGTCCCGGTGGTGGAAATTTTCTATTAATTTATACTATGTTAACACGTTAATAATAACATTAATATTAACGTGTTAATATAGAAAACGTCATTGTAATCACGGTACAACTAGAGAACATAGCACGACCTTTTAGCAAAACGGCAAAAAAAGGCTGATTTAGGCACTCGATCGTGAAAAAGGCATTATCCTGGTGAAATCATTAAAAAGGCATGAAAAGGTACATGGCATTTATGGCAAAATCCTGGCTCTAGTGATTAAATTAACAGACCTGATTTAAAATAAAAATAGAAAGTTGAAGAGCAACTAAGCACTCATTGATTATTAATATATTAAAATCAATTGTATTTTTTTAAATTATAATAGTAATTCAAGTTTATATAACCCAGTAATAAAGGATTAGAAATAACTTCAGTAAGAATAGTTTGTCTTTGCCAAGAATTGTGGACTTTAATTATGGTATGCTATGAGGCCTATGCAGTTAATTCTTTATCATTTGTTCTCTTTTTAAATTCTGCTATCCCAATTGTCCGTCTGCTCTTAAATATATTTCTTTTTTTCTTATTGCCTTCATGCTATAAAATAGTGACCCAGCACTAAGGCAATAATTAGTACTTTGCCCACCTGCCTTTGCCAAGAATCTTTGATTGCACAAAATATGACCAGGCTAGTCATTACTTTTTTAAATCACTCAGGTACAGTAAGAGTAGACCTGGCTATTTTCCTGTGGAATTCACATACTCTGAATTTCTAACAGAATATATTGTGATAGTAAACATTCACATTGACACGTGATGATGAATATAGAGATAAATTATGTCACTAACTGATTTTCACGCTGAAATTTACGATGGATTTTTCCCCTTCCTTTTCACTAAACATGAATATTCATGAAAAAGAGCACACTTGATTTTATACTCAACCAACTACGTAAGCGTCTAGTTTCTAGCGACAACACTGTGATCACACCGACTTTGAAATGTGTATTTTCGGGTCTTGAAATTGTCTGAAAGACATGTAAAACTAGTCCTGTTCTCTGCATTTTCATAATACCAGGCTACCGTAATATATGTAATGAGATGAATATTGTTTCTATCCAAGGAACACTTACGTACCTCCGCTATGAAATGGATGAAGACCTGCGCTGCATGGTCATTCTGGTAGGCTGTGCCGATATCGAGCCCCTTCACGCTGTCCAGCTGACACAGCCAGACACAGTCGGTGAACGGCCTTGTTTAGCCATGGCACGGGCATTCCTGAACAGATGTCCAAGCCGATGAATCGTTGTATCGTTCATTTTCTCGATCATTCTTTCTGTTTTTGATGCACTGTATGACACGTTCAGTGCTCACATCAGAATCAACACACTTGAGAATCAAGACAATGACTCGCTGGGAATCAAAACAGTGATTCACAGAATCTACCCAGCCCGCACTGCACCACAGTAGCACATGGCCCGGTAAGCATTCACATAACATGCGAGCAGGAAGGTGGGTCTTTTATGCTCGCAAGGCGAAGATGGTATTGCGACATAACAATACAGAATGTGCAGTGCGCAAAATCTGTAAAATATTGTAGCACAAAGCGTGTGTGTACGTGAGCTGGCGATCCAAGCGAGAGCGCCTCAGAATTTTATTTTGGTACACACACGGTAATTTACTTACGAGTTGTGCTCTGTACTCGTGAATTCACGATCGGCATTTGATTTTTTTTTCTTGCCAAGCCGGGCAAAATTACACAGCTTTTAGGTTGCCCGGCGGGACTTTAGGTGGCCATGAGCAACCGTTAATTTCGAGCCCTGCGTCTATTTGTGAAAGAGATAATCACTGCCAGCACAATCTTTGACTGACTGAGAAAAAGAGCCTCTTGAAGAACAAGATTTGAAATCTGGCAGAGCTGTGCTTTATCTTCTGCAGCAATCTCCACCCATTCACATGTTTTGGAGGCGTGGGCTATCTATAGTGGCCACTTCAAATCACCAAAACCATCTCTGCAAAATCCTCCACATCTATTGGCAGGACATGTGAAGCAACGCCTACAACCTTTCCTTGGCCAACGTTGAGGGCTTTGACTATGAGGATGGGCCATATCGTCTGCAAGCCTGACACCTAACTCTGGAAACAAGTCCTTTACTCTGTCGCAGCGTGAGATTTTTAGAACAGTTCCAAGGATATACTCAAAGGCTCCTTAAGAAATTACCACATCCTTACCAATCTGTGTGCATTCTTAGCCACTCAAGATGGGGAAGGAGCTTTCCAAAAGGAAGCGAGCATTGTTCATCTCCGCGATACTCCAGCATTTTGTGTCCATCTTTGGTATATTGATTTCTCTAACTTCAAGGTGTTGAGTCTTCTCTCCTGCCTGGCATATGTAGTCCATGTCTCACTGCCGTACAGCAGCGTGATGTTGACACAGGCGTTGTAGACTGCTAACTTTGTCTACACTGTCAGCTTTGGGTTGGTCCACACTCGAGTTGTGAGACGAGCGAGAGTTGTACCTTCCCGATCCTCTTATCAATCTCTGTGCCCAAGGAGAGGTTGTCGGTGATGGTGGAGCCGAGGTACATGGACTGATGGACGGCGTCAAGTCAAGTTCGTAGTCGTCGATGGTGATGACAGGCCTCGCCTCTGTATCCTGCCCCAAGACATTTGTCTTCAGGCAGATGGTCAGCCCAAAGTCCTTGCATGCCCGATAAAAGCGGTCTATCAGTGACTGTAGTTCCTGCTGGGTGTGGGACACAACTGCAGCGTCGTCGGCAAACAACATGTCTCTGATGAGAGCTGCATGTACTTTTGTCTTTGCTCCGAGGCGGGTGAGGTTGAAGAGCCTGCCATCTGATCTAGTACGCAGGTAGATCCCCTCTGTTGCAGTGCCAATGTTGAGTGCTCGGACTATGAGGATGGGCCATATCGTCTGCAAGCCTGACACCTAACTCAGGAAACAAGCCCTTTACTCTGTCACAGCATGAGATTTTGAGAACTGTTCACGGATATACTCAAAGGCTCCCTAAGAAATTACCACATCCTTACCAATCTGTGAGCATTCTTGGCCACTCAAGAACGGTATGGAGTTTTCCAAATAACCCTTGCATTCCCTCCCCCACCCTAGTAGTCGTACTAGTGTCACAGAGTTAGATTTAGCTCTTAGGGCTAATGGAATCAAGGGATACAGGGAAAAGGCCAGCACAGGGTACTGAATTTGGATGATCAGCCAAAATTATATTGAATGCCAGTCCTGGCTCGAAGGGCCCAATGGCCTACTCCTGCGCCTATTTTCTGTTTCTATGTTGAGTTCCTCTGTCCACATACTCGTTATCACCTATCCCATAGCCAACAATGCACCATGGTGGACTCCACCTTTCCTTGATCATCGTTACTTTTTGCATATCTTTCATTTATTTGTTCTATATCTCTCTACATCACTGTCTATATCTCTCGTCCCCCTCTCAGTCTGAAGGGTCTCGACCCGAAACGTCACCCATTCCTTCTCTCCAGAGCTGCTGCCTGTCCCGCTGAGTTACTCCAGCATTCTGTGTCTATCTTCAGTGTGAACCGGCATCTGCAGCTCCTCCTTGCACATGTTGTGTGCGCAGCAGCAGCAGCTGCAGGATGGGGGATTGGGCAGGATATAATGACTTGAATCTGTCGAACTCCGTCAACCCGCCGCCGCCCGGGATTCCCTGTCACGCGGGATGGTGACGGAGGCGTGGGCGGGACCAACGGCGTGACGTCATATACGGACGTGGACGTTGATCAGCAAAGATCTTCGAGCCTAAGGTTTGCCGATCAGTAGCCAACAATGGCTCCCTCTCCCATCGTAGGGTTTCATTGGACGAGGGAACGGGGGGGTGGTGTCCCCGCCTCCGTCCTCCCGACAGCCAATCAGGAAGAGGCCCTTGACAGGGGCGGGGCTTGCACGGCCCTGTGATGTGGCGTTGAGGGTGTGGGGACGTGCGTGCGTGCGCGCGACCGATGTAGCGTTAGGGTGGGGAGGCTGCGTGCGCGCGCGCGCGGCCGATGTGGCGGTTGGGGGAGGGGAGGCTGCGTGCGCGCGGCCGATGTGGCGGTTGGGCGGCGTGGCTGCGGCGGCGCTGGTCCAGGTGCAGGCCCAAGCCGTGGGGCTGGCGTGTTGGATGAAAGGTCGCTTTTACTACGCTGTGCGGGCGGGGAGGAGCCCCGGGGTGTACCCCACCTGGTGAGTGGGAAGGGGGCGAGTCTGCACTTCCCCCCCCGCTGTGCGGCCTCAGCGCTGGGTCACAGAGTGGTCGGGTCGGGTCAGGTCAGTGAGTGCTTGGATCCCCACTCTGCTGGTCTTTGCTCCCATCACCACACCTGACAGTACTTTCCAGGTACCCACCTCCCTTTGTGTAAAACAAACTTACCCCGCACATCTCCATTAAACTTTGCCCCTTTCACCTTAAACTATGCACTAGTCTTTGACATTTCCACCCTGGAAGAAGAAAAGTCTGAATGTCTACCCTTAGTATCTATGTCAGAGGATAAATATATAATCCTATCTGTGTAAAACTGGTTCAAATCAGTGTCAGGGAACTAAATATAAAATTCTTGAATGTGAATACCAGCCTCATTGGAAAAATGTTATTATTTTCGAAACATGAAAACTTGCGTTAAAATTTCTGTCACGTTAATGATGGTGTGCCAAAAACATAGGCTGCTCTCTGTTCAAAGTTAAATATCTCCTAACCTGGCATTAGATGCAGCTGTTAGTTCTTCATTGATAGGAAACTTGTTTGTGACTTTTTAACATGACCATGGGGGAAGGCCCAGGACAGAAAGGTTGGATTCGGAATGGGAGGGGGTGTTGAAGTGCTGAGCCACTGGGAGATCAGGTTGGTTATTGCAAACAAAAGCAGAGGTGTTTGGCGAAGCGATCGCCAAGCCTACGCTTGGTCTCACCGATGTAGATTAGCTGACATCTAGAGCAGCGGAAGCAATAAATGAGGTTGGAGGAGGCTTGGGTCCTTGAATGGAGTCAAAGGGGGGAGGTAAAGCGACAAGTGTAGCATTTCTTGCGGTTGCAAGGGAAAGTGCCCGGAGAGGGGGTGGTTCGGGTGGGAAGGGACGAATGGTCCAGGGAGTTACAAAGGGAGTGGTCTCTGCGGAAAGCGGACAGGGGAGGAGATGGGAAGATGTGGCAAGTGGTGGGGTCACGTTGGATGTGACGAAAATGATGGAGGATTATTTGTTGTGCGTGATGGTTGGTAGGGTGGATGGTGAGGACTAGGGGGACTTTGCCCTTGTTCCGAGTGGGGGGGGGATGGGAAGAGAGCAGTGTCACGGGGTATTGAAGAAACTCTGGTGAGAGCCTCATCTATGGTAGAAGAGGGGAACCCCCGTTCCCTGAAGAATGAGGACATCTCCGATGTCTTAGTGTGGAACACCCCTGGGAGCAGATGCGGCGTAGACTGAGGAATTGGGAGTAGGGGATGGAGTCCTTACAGGAAGCAGGGTGGGAAGAAGTGTAGTCCAGATAGCCATGGGAGTCAGTGGGTTTATAGTGGATGTCGGTCAGAAGTCCTGGTTCTGGGCTCCCCCAACATAGAGAACATTTTTCCTGCATTTAGCCTGTCCAAATCCTTAAGAATTTGTTGTTTCTATAAGATCACCTCTTGTTGGAAGGGAACTGTTGTTCTGTACATGTTGAACCTGAGTCCCGAGCCTTTTGTACAATTCATTGAATGAATCAACAGTGAATCGGAGCTTGGCGTCCAACCACACACATGCACAAGTGTTATGTGTAAACTAGATTAGTTCCACTTGTTGGTGAGTTGCAGCAGAGTACTGAGGGGAAAATTGAAGTAAAAATAGTGACCATCGAGGACTGAGGCAGTTGTATGGTTTTATCAAGTGGAAGAATTTCTCAGCCACAACTCCCTCCTTCATGTGACCACTCTTGTCTGTAGCCTGCAGCCTTGCTGCTACCCTTCATGAATCATGTTGAAAACGCTGCATGCCAGTTAAAAGCCACCATAGAACCACCCCTTCAGATGTATTTCTACTGAAATTCTAAAGCTTATCAGTGGGGCTGCAGTCAGAACTCACAACTTCCTTTTCATAGATATGGGAAATGAGAATATTCCAGAGGACCTCGAAGCACTCTACACCTGCCCACATGCAACAAATAAATTAGATCCAATCATTGCAAGTAGAGAGGATCGTTTGCTGTCTGCCACATGGAGCATCATCACAATGATGCTATTCAAGCTGAGAGTGACCGAAGTGCTGCCGTGCAAATGCATTCCCATTTGTCTGAAGGCAAATGGGCACGGTCTCCATACTGTGACAACTCTGAGAAATGCTGGGATTAACCGCAATACCTGCAATTTGTCTTATAAGGACAGGCTGGGTTTGTTTTCAGTTGAAAAGTGTGAGAGGGTACGAGGTGTCAGGGAGGCTGTGTACGGGCTGCTTACATCTTGCGTGAGAATCCACGATTAGTGAAGAGAGTCAAGAGTGTTTTATTGTCGTATGTCCCAGATAGAACAATGAAATTCTTACTTGCTGCAGCACAACAGAATATGTAAACATATTATGATATGATAAACGAGAGAGAGAAAAGGTTGTGCCTTTGTAACTATATCTAAAGGCAGGCAAGTCTCTGAATATTCATAAAATGGTGATAGATGTATGTCAATCACTCTACACCTCCATCCCTTACCAGGAAGGCCGTAAAGCCCTCCCTTTCTTCCTCGACCGCAGACCATCCAATTTCCCTCAACTAACACTCTGCTGGTCCTCACCCTCAACAACTTCTCCTTTGACTCCTCCCACTTCCTCCAAGTCCAAGGGATAGCTATGGCCCCAGCTGTGTTTGCCTCTTTCTAGGGTATGTTGAACAATCTCTGTTCCAGGTGTACACTGGCCCTATTCCCAAACTATATCTTCATTACATTGATGACTGCATCGGTTCTACCTCCTGCATCCATGCAGAACTCATGGACTTCTTCAACTTCACCACCAATTTTCATCCTGCACTCAAATTTACTTGGACCATCTCCTACACCTCCCCCCCCTCTTTCTTGATCTCACAGTCTCCATCAGAAGAAATAGACTATTGACTGACGCCTATTGCAAACCCACTGACTTCCACAACCATCGTGACCACACTTCTTCCCACCCTGCTTCTTGCAAAGACTCTATCCCCAACTCCCAATTCCTCCAAGATGAGGTGTTCCGTACTAGAACATCTGAGATGTCCTCGTCCTTTTGAGATGGGGATTCCCCTCTCCCATCATAGATGAGGCCCTCACTCATGTCTCCTCGGTACCCCACAGCTTCGCCCTTGCTCCCCCTCCCCTAGTTGCAAGAGAGATCCCATAGTCCTTACCTTCCACCCCATCAGCCGTTGCATACAACACATAATCCTCTAAGACTTCCGCCACTTCCAACGGGATCCCACCACTAGCCACATTTATTTTCCCATCTCTGCCCCTTTCCGCCCTCCGCAGAGACCATTCCCTCCGCAGCTCCCTGGTTAACTTGTTCCTTCCCACCCAAACCACCTCTTCCCCAGGTACCTTCCCCTGCAACAGATGATGCAACACCTGTCGCTTTATCTCCTCCATCTACTCTGTCCAGGGCCCCGACAATCCTTTCAGGTTAGGCAGAGGTTCACTTGCACCTCCTCCAGCCTCATATACTGTATCCGTTGTTCAAGATGTGGACTCTTACACATCGGCGAGACCAAACGCAGACTGGGCTATCGTTTCGCAGAACACCTTCGCTCAGCCCGCGTGAACCAACCTGATCTCACAGTTGCTGAACATTACTCCTTCCCATTCCTACAAAGACCTTTGTGTTCTCGGTCTCCTCCATTGTCAGAGTGAGGCTAAATGCAAATTGGAGGGACAGCATCTCATATTTTGCTTGGGCAGCTTACAGCCCAGTGGGATGAATATTGATTTCTCTCACTTCAGGTAGCTCTGGCATTACCTCTCTCTCTATCCCTCCCGCACTCAAGTCGCACTAGCTTCTCATTCTCATCCAAGAAACAGCTTACAATGGCTTGTTTCCTGTATCATCATTACTTTTTTGCATATCTTTCATTCATTGTTCTTTATCTCTCCACATCACCGTCTATATCTCTTGTTTCCCTTATCCCTAACCAGAAGGGTCTCGACCTGAAACGTCACCCATTCCTTCTCTCCAGAGATCCTGCCTGTCTCGCTGAGTTACTCCAGCTTTTTGTGTATCACTTGGGTGATAGATGTATGCTTGATAAACAAGGGGTTATCCACCAGAATGTGATCACGGTGTTGTACAGTTCGAAAACTGGCTCTCTGGCCAGGACCTATGTCAATCGTGTCCATGCCAATCAAGATACCTGCTTAAGCTAATTCAGTTTGAAGAAGGGTCTCGATGTTCTCCAGAGATGCTACCTGACCCACTGAGATACTTCTGCACTTTGTGTCCTTTCGTATAAACTAATCCAATTTGTCTGCGTTTGACCACCATCCCTCTAAACATTTCCTGCTACCCGTCAAAATGTCCTTTAAATGTTATTTTACCTGCCTCAACCATGCTTTTGGGCAGTTCTAATGGGAAAAAAGATTATTCACCTTATCCATGCCCCTCATGATTTTTTTGACACCTCTAGAAGATGTTCAATTTACAATTGAATCAGCCATGTTAGTAAATGGTGTGTAGCCAAAAAAAGACAGAGTGCTGGATTAACTGCAGGGTTAGGCAGCATCTGTGGAAAACATGGATAGGTGCCGTTTTCGGTCGGGACTCTTCCTCAGCAGTTTTAGTTGCTCAGTGGCCTCTTTCTCGTTTATATGTTCACTGTATGTGGTCTTTTTCAAAATTAATAAAGCCAGTTACCCTATTATTTATGATGGACTGTGCAGCAATCTCTTCATCTTTGGCTTTCTCCCGAAAATTGGCTCCACTGAGATTGGACCCCTTGGTTAGGATCATGGCTTTACATGCCATTGTGAAACAAACATGACAGCAAATGAGGACTAGCCAAGGATGATTGATTAATATATAGCAAACAATCCAGTTAGTTACTAATATTTTTACTTGAATGAAAAGTTGACTTGTCAATGGATATTCCTGCATTTGTGAACTGATGAATTTTTCTTTTCATTATTAACGTGATGGCGGAGGTATTCAATTTAGCATGCAAACTAAAATTGAATCTGAATCTGATTTAGCATGCAAACTATTCCTTATTTTCTGAATGAATCTGTTCCTAATTGATTTAATTTACTGAGTGGGTGATGATTGCATTATTATAACCAGTTGTAATTAAATCTTTGTTTTGTATAGTCACAGCTGAAGAGAAATGTGCAAACTCTAGTGATACTTTTATACTTCTGACAGTTCTATAGTAATTAATTAGGGGAAAAATGTGATGTTTACATTGTCAATTTCCATTTTAGAGATGAACGTAAGAACCGAAAGTTAACGTGAATGTGGATACAAATATTTTTGGTACACAGTGGATGCATATGGGGATGTAAATTGGGGAACTAAATGAGAGAGAAATCGTTGAGTGGATTGCTTTCTACTATATGTCTGATTATTTTGTTACATTTTGTTTTATCCCATTTTCGTGTGCAACAATTAATGTTGTAAAAAATTAAAGAATTAGTCACAATGTTTTACTGAAATTGAGTACATGTATAATATCTATTTTCCTTTTAGGGATGATTGTAAAAAGCAAGTCGACAAATTTCCTAATGCCATTTTCAAGAAATTTGCAACAGAAGAAGATGCATGGGCTTTTGTAGGTGCTGCAGGTTCAAGTTCACAATCTACACCTAGGGGTAAGATATAAATCTTTGAATCACATAACAAAATACATGATTCAGGCATGAGATTTCTCCGCAGATTGAGTGCGTGGAAATCTGCGGAAGTCGATTTTAGCGGAAAGCAAGTACGTGGGTGCGGGCCGACCATCTTTGCATGTGCATCTCTACGGCTAGCGCGCAGCTCCGCACATGTAGAGTAGCGGTTTTCACTGTCCACTCGGCCTACCATACTGAGGTTGGGGCGGGTAGCACAGTTACATACACGTACACAATGCTCACACTGCATTCAAGAATCTGTATGTCATGATTCAATCAGATAAAATGTGTTATTGTACGGTATAATTTAATAAAAAATTACAGTATAAATTAAGGGTAAACAAGCAACGAAATTGTGTCATTTCAAGGTATAATTGTCAAAAAATTATCAAAGTTTTCCAGTAAAAGATATTTCTCTCTAATTAGAGTAAACAAGCAAGGAACAGGTATCATGCTACAAGTAGGTGTAGGTGTTTTAATATAAAATATTTTCAATATGACTTCAGTGTAAACAAGCAAGGAGTTGGTCATTTTAAGGTATGACTAGACTAAGTGGGACTCCTGTCACACGGGAGGCCTGGTCCCCAAATCAACCCGCTCCCAATTGCAATATTCCACCACTCACCCGTTCCCCCGATGCAACCCGTTCCCCCAACACAATATTCCACCATTCACGCCTATCCCTCTCCCATCAAATCCACGTCTCCTTGTCCCTCTCCCTCTACTACCCCCCCCTCTATCCCCCTCTACCCACATCACCCTTCTACTCCCCTCCCCCCCCCCCCTGCACTCCACCACCCCTCCACCCCACTCCCTCCCTCTCTTTCCCCCCCCCCCCCTCCCTCCCCCCCCCCCCCCCCTCATCCCTCTCTCTCCCCTCCCTCCCTCAACCTTCTCTTTCCCCCTCCCTCCGTCTTCTCCTCCCCCCCCGGGCTGCGGCACTCCCTCTCTCTGTGTAATGGTGCGTTAGGGCTGCTCCCGGTGTCCGCACCCGTGGGCAGGAGCCGCTGGAGTGCTGACCATCCCGCAACCCACGGTGTCCCTCGCCAGCGGGTAGACAACGGGGCTCGGCACTGCTGCCTCCCCCCCCACCATCTCCCTCCTCCCCATCTCCCTTATCCTCCTCCTCTCACTCACATTGCCTGCCCCAGCACCCACCCAGATCGTAGAACAGCGCCAGGGCCTGGAACTCGGCCTGGTTCTCGTACTCGGCCCGGCCCTGGCTGAAGGCGGCCAAAGCACTCGCGGACCTGGGCCTCGACGGAGCCGGGCTCGCTGTGCCGGGGGCGAGGAGGGTGGCAGGTGGCCGAGCCAGAAGCGGAGGCGGAGGTTGTGCTGCAGGATGGCGGCGGACGGGCGGTCCCCGAGGCGCTGGTACACCTTGATCCAGGCCCCAGGCTTGGGCACAACTCCAGCCCTCAGCTTGGCCGTTGCCTGGGATCCAGTCCAGGCCCCGACTTCAACTCCGGGATCGTCCCTGACCCCGGACCCAGGCTCCTCCTTGGTTCCAGCCCAGGCCCAGTCCCCGGGCTCATTATTGGCTCCAATCTGGGCCCAGTCCCTGGGCTCAGCCCGCGGCACCACCCTGCCCACCAGGTACAGCTTGGCCGCAGCTCCTCGGGCAGTGACGCCACTCCTTCACCATAGCGACCTCCAGCAGAGTGACAGCAGATGCGGTCAATCAAGGCCAGTCCCGGCAACGCCCCTTCCTGACTGACCGGAGAGGAGACCACTTTGCGTGGCGGCGACTGACAGCAATTGGCGCAAGCGTGATTTTTACGATTATTAAACCTTAATAACTTTTACAGTATACCATCGATTGGAACAAAACTTGTTGCACTCGCAGCACAGGAGAACGGTGAGTAAGCTGGCGAAAAATCGTAGCCCTATCGCGTACCGTTTTTGTGCAAATAGAAAAACTACGCAAACAAGAAGAGCACAAGATCAGAGTTTTGGTTAAGTTTAGATCGATAAATAGATAATCACAAATTTTCTGTGTAAATAAAAGTGACAAGCGACTGTTATTTTAAGGTTCAATTAAAAAAATTACAGTATAAATTAAGGGTAAACGAAATAAAATTGCGACTTTCCAGGCACAATTATCAAAATAATTCTGAATATAGGGGGTGCTGCCCCCTTTTACCCCCGCCAGGGGCATTGCCCTTTGAAACTCTACCAGGGGACAATGCCCACTGGACCCGCATCTCTCTTCCTCCTTTTACAGTTTTTTCCTGTTTCATGCCAGGTGATTCTTTGGCTTAAAACACTGATACTGACGCAAGATACTGTCATCACTCTTGGGTTATGCACAGGGATGTGCAGTTAGAATTCTTGAAGTTTGTTGACTTTGTCAGTGGAGAAATGTGCCATGTCATTAAAACCTCCTTCTTTCATCTCCGCAACATCGCCAAACTCAGACCCTCTCTCACACCGCCCGCTGCTGAAAGACTCATCCATGCATTCATCTCCTCCCGACTGGACTATTGTAACTTACTTCTCCTTGGCATCAGCTCCACCTACATCAACCGACTCCAACTGGTCCAGAACGCAGCCGTCCGACTCATCACCCACACCAAATCCTGGCATCACATCACTTCAGTCCTCAAACAACTTCACTGGCTTCCCATCTCCCACCGGATCACCTACAAAATCCTGATCCTCACCTACAAAGCCCTCCACCATCTGCCCCCCCCCCATATCTCACTGACTTCCTCTCCCCCTACCAACCCTCACGGTTCTACAAAATCCTGATCCTCACCTCCGCAGTACAAAGGGCCCCCAGGCCACCATCTGCCCCCATCTCCAGTCCCGCCTATCTCACTGACTTCCTTTCCCCCCTCATACTGTACCAACCCTCACGGTTTCCTCAGATCCACATCATTCAGTGGCATCTCCATCTCACTCTATCCACGTCCACCGGCACGGCACAACAGTCTCGCAGTTTTGGGGACAGAGCCTTCTCCAGGGCAGCTCCCAGCTCTGGAACTCCCTCCCCCAACTGATCCGCAATTCCGTGTCCCTCACCATCTTCCAGTCCCGCCTCAAGACCCACTCTTCACCTCTGCCTATCCTTAGCCCCACGTGCCATCCCTTTTTCATCTGTGCATTAATTGCCTCATACAGTGTCCGTTTTGTATTGAGAGGGTGAGTTCTGTATTTACTTGGTGTGGACGTAGGTCTAGTCCTATTCATGCTTTCTACTATTATGGTGTTGTTTCCCCCGCCCTCCTGATTCTCATTTTTCCCCTTACATGTTTTTACCCGATTCTCATTGTCACCCAACCACTGCTAAATTTTGTAGTTGTTATTGGTGTCCTCGTGAGCAGACTCTTGAAAGGCGCCCATAAACTAAACCTGCTAAATTTTTGTAAGGTGTATTATAAATATTATTATTATTAATGTGGAAATGGTGAGGGATTGGAGTGGGTAATGAAATATTTTCCGTTTGAAATCTCTGTGTCAAGCGTGATAATATTTTAATTTCTGATGCGGGCGTGATTCCACTATAACTGAAAAGGGCTGTCAAAATAATTTTGCCTACTGAGTTTATAAGAATTACAACTGACAACTTCTTGAAAATTTAGATTCTCTAACCTCTCATTGTTGACATGTTTATTTTATTTTTTGGCAACCTGAAAATGTGGCAAGTTCTGAAGAGTATTCCAAAGCTTCCTACCATGTAGTAGCATGCTAGAATCCCGCTGACATCAAAAGAGTAAAAGGAATAAGGACTATATTTCACATTACATACTATTATTGACTGGAAAATTTGATGACTTTGCTAAGATTTTGGAAAGTGTATCTCATGTTGACAGAATAATGATCCAGCTGCAGGCGCTCTAAGGAGTTAATATGAAACACAATTTCAAGTAAAGCCTTCATGGAACTGTTTTTTCCACTGCATGTAACATCAAATCTTTTTGGTTAAGCAAAAATCAGCCCACTTCAAAATGAACAATTAAATGAGCATTATTGTAGTTTTTAACTTCTGCCAGCTGCAGGGCTCTATGAAAGGCCTGACTCTAATGTCCAGGTTGAGCTCATTATCCCTTGACTCCAAGAAATGGAAACAATTTCTCTCTACCGTATGTTTAAGAAAGAACTATATGGAGCATCTATGGAGCGAAGGAACTAGGCAGCGTTTCGGGCCGAAACCCTTCTTCAGACTGATTCGGTTTTTTTAAAATAAGTTGTACTGTATCATTTACATGCAGGTGAAGTTAAATCCGCAGGAAGTTTGTATTGCAACGGTTGTAGAAAGGCAGCTCCATCAAAACCTATCCCATGTGAATCCAGTTCCCTTGGTCATAATCAGTTAATTGTCCAACAAAAATATACCATACACAGCAAAAGTTTCTGAAATAGGACACTTGTAACAGGAGATAATTGGGAGATAAAAACCTACACTGTCTAAAAGCAAAATACAGTTAAGGGCCTGTCCCACTTTCCTGAGTTACTCACGAATTCTACCGAGTTTTCCCCTCGATTCAAACTTGGAGAATGTCCGTAACGAGTCCATAGGAGGCCGTAGGAGTCTGTAGATATAGCGTAGCGGCTCATTATGCCAGCCGTAGGTACTCGGGGCTATTTTTTTACTCGTGGACATTTTTCATCAGGCCGAAAAAACATCCTGACTTACCTGATGCCCCAAGTACCTACGGCTGGCATAACGAGCCGCAACGATATATCTACAGACTCCTACGGACTCGTTACGGACATTCTCCGAGTTTGAATCGAAGGGAAAACTCGGGAGAATTTTAGGTTATCCCATATGATGGATTTTGAAGCCTAAATAAATAACCTTTACTTCAAAAATATTCAAGGGTTATGCCTGATTAAACTACCTCTTTGCCAAACTATGTTGACTACACAATTATAAAAAATCCAATAATTTCATGCGAACTGATATTTATTTGATCCATATTAATCAGGTTTCTTCTGATATCATTTTTACATATTCATTGCATATGTAATTTCCAATTTAAAGAAGCTTACTAAATAGAAAAACTGGAAACTGAATCTGCATAGCGTACAGTTTAATTCACTCATCTGACACTAAGTAATTCTGAGATATTTTTGGTAAATATAAAGGGAAAAATTGTAGTGTATTATACTGTAGAAAACAAGTAACTTTGGTAAAACCCTTTGACTTCAGTTCTCCAAAGTTTGAAATTGCTTAATATTGACAAAATAGTCAATTGAGTTGAAGGACCCAGTACAATATTATCTCTATTATATTATAACATGGTCAGTAGTTTCAGTAGACAATAATTAATAATGATGAGAACATTAATTCACAGGGACAGGTTGTAGAATGTTTCCCACCCCACCAAAAAGTGTTAATAATAGAAAAATTAAGCATTTCCAATGGAATTATGTGTTTTTGAAAGGAATAGTAATACAGGTACATCTGAATTTCCCTGAAAAGGGGATTAATAAAGTATATTTCTATCTAGCTAGTTAGTTAGTTAGTTAGTTAGTTAGTTAGTTAGTTACTGAATGAAACCTGATAAGGAATGCAGAGAACTAATTTCATAAAATTGAAGGAACACTGAACGAACACAGACTAAAGAAGGGTTCTGGCGTGAAATTTTGCCTGCCCATTTGCTTCACAGTTGCTGCCTGACTCGCTCAGTTCTTCCAGAAGTTCCTCTGGTTGTTTATTGCTCAAGTTTCCAGCATCTGCAGTTTCTTGTCTTTCACGAAAATGATTGCCTAAGTTGCTCCAGTTTTAACCAATTTTAAGCAAAATCTAATAATTAAAAATAAAAATCTTTATAAATATTTTTCTCCTCCCTTAACGTTGATTTACTGGCTGGGATATGTTTCCATTGATTGCCTCCAATGCCGTAACATTAAAGGCAACGTTCTGCATTATTTAGTCAGAATTTGTGAAGGAATCAATGGTTGCTGAATCAATACCAGAAAATTGAGCCCAGGGTTTTGTTCTTAAAATCTCATCCTGCCGTTTAAGGCAGGGCAGTTGCTGTGTGTGGTCCAGTTCTGCCTCGATCCAAAACATTTTTATTGTTTGACTTCTATGTCCCTGTTTCCTGATATTAAAATAGTAGATGAGATACGGTCAGAAACTTTAGCCAGGATCCGATTGATGTCTTCCTAGAGAACACCACTTGAATAATTTTATCACGTTCCATAATCATCATGATTCTCGCACAATTTGTTGTTTGTTTTTATGCCATTTCTTGTCACTATTCTGAATTTTATTTCTATTTTAAAACAATTATATTTCTGGAGAATTGTATCATTAATTCTAGCTTCTAAAAAAGATAACTATGTTTATTTCTGTAGAATGTGATGGCCAAAGTAAACCTGCTGATGAGTGTGAACAAAAGAAATGTGGTGGGAAAAAACGTCCCCACAATTTGTCTGATGATGACATGGAGCCATGCAATAAAAGTTTCAGAAGCACAAAATCATTTGTTGACTTGGGAGAGAAGTTCACTTACATGGGTAGGCATATGTATTGTGTGGTTCATTATATCAGTGTTGTGTGCAAACGTATATGAAAGCAGTATTTATTTGTTTTTATGATTTATAAGATTAAAAATCCAAGATAATAACATTTAATAACAATTTACAAACATAAACAATGAAATTGTATGTCATGAATTGTATATTGCCATATGCATGATTTTCTTTTTGGTTTCCACTATTTGAAGCTTGTTTCGGTATTTTCTGCTTGAGTGGCCAGATCTACTTCGCAAAGCATAGAGCATTGCGCAGTCTTAAATAAATAATTAAACAAATAATTTCAGATATTCATGTTTTTCTTCTTGTTGTGAAGCAGATTAAAGGTGGCATTGATATCTATTTTGGGTTGTAGGCAGGTGAATAAGTTCAATGACTGCTTTTAGATGCATAATATAAAAGCAATTGGAAAATAGAAGCAAACGGCAACATAGAAATATTTTAATCATGGTAAGATTTGGATACACAATATATACAACCATCTATCTAGTTTGATTGGGATCTTCAGTGACAGTTGCATTGTGTATGTGATCTAGAAATACAAAAATGTTCAGTTATGTGCTAAGTTTTACTCTTGAGCTTGAATGCTTTTTAGATTGATGCAAAACTTGTACCCATATGCTGGCACTTGAGGATTGAAGCATCGATAACTGCTCCAGCTTGTAATTGAAACAACTTCTGCAGTACCATTTTCTATCACATCAATTGTAGTTGATAGAACAATGTTTTTAAGTTTAATTCAGCCTTTACCATTTGTCAATCAAGAAAGTGAAACCCTGAAATAGTACCTGCATTAAATACACTAGCCAGCATAATCTTCTTCATGTATCAAGCTTTTTATTTGTTAATCACGAGAGCTTCTTGCGACACAAAGCTTCAACTTAATATGTCATCATTGTGTTGATAGACATTCATTGTATCCTTACATTTGTATCACTTGTTAGCAGAGCTTGGTCCCTTTTCCTTTCCTAGCATTTCTTTGTTTTACCTACATGCAGACTTTGTTTAAGAAAGTTTGATTATGCATTTACATTTTTTTTCAGCTCGCAAATATGTTAGATATCACATTCAGTATTTTTGAGATGTTTTCAACATCAGCAATTTAATTGGATAAGATCAATTTGCTGGACCTTAGCTCAAGAATTTGAACAGTAATACCAGGGTGCAATCAAATAATGCTGCTCTGTTGCTCGGGCATCAACCATTCTGTGGACAGAATAAATGAGCTTTTATTTTTATGTCCAGGTGATGCAGTTGCAGTCTATACTGATGGTTGTTGTGCGGGCAATGGGCGCAAAGGCGCGCAAGCTGGAATTGGTGTGTACTGGGGACCTGGTCACTCTCTGTAAGTAATGAAATTGGTTTACATCTTTAACAAGTAGCAAATTCATTAATCAATAAAATGCTAGAAGGGTGATTCTTCAGTGTCTACTTTGGTGTCCTGCTACTTTGATGCTGTATATAAGGAAAATCCGTAATTCTATCCCATTTCTTCTTTTTCTATATTGTTAATAAAAACATAATCCTCATAAGTAAAGATTAAACCCTAAACGAATAACGTGTTTTTTCCCCCCGATGTTCAATGCCCCCCCCCCCCCCCCCTGAAAAACCGCACGTCCCGATAGCTACTTGTGACATTTCAAGTCGGCATATTTATTTAATAGGGGATCTATCTGAAATGAAAATACTTTTAAACAGTAGGTGTTAATAATTATTTGAAAGATTACGACAAAAATTTGATTTTATATTCTTAAATCAGTTATATTTTACAGTGTTGTTCATCATAAAAATGCGACGGGTATGAATGAATGCAATGGGCTACCTGGAAAAAGTAGAGGAAAAAAATGAATTAAATTCCCTAAAAGATTGCGCCAAAAATATTTTCCCCATAGGAGAGATGTTCATCTATGTGAAACAACATTCAAAGTTGCAAAAATTTAAGTTTTATAATCGGGCTTCTAGAAACTTCAAAGTATACACTTACTGAAAAATCACCCAAAAATGTATAATAAATCTAAAAGGTCCAAGGTGAAAGACACAAATTTAACATTCCAGTCCGTTATAAGAAGGGTCAGTAGAAGGGTCTCGACCTGAAACGTTGCCTATTTCCCTCGCTCCATAGATGCTGCCTCACCCACTGAGTTTCTCCAGCATTTTTGTCTACCTTCGATTTTCTAGTATCTTCCAGTATCCAACTTTAGGAGTTGTATAGCATGGAAATTGACTCTTTGGCTAAAAAGACTGCACTGACCATCAAGCATGGACTTGCACTAATGTTTTGTTTTGTTCTTCCCAAGTTCCCTAGCCTCATTACTAGTTCCTGCTTCTAATTCCCCCTACCCCCATTCTAAAAAATCTACGTGCACAACTGGGGGTATCAATAGATGTTGATTAACCCAGCATGTCTTATGGATGCTGGAGGAAACCATGTAGTATCATGTGGAGAAGGTGCAAACTCCAGGCAGGCAGCCATGATTGAACCTGAGGTTGTTGAAGCTGCGAGGCAGCAGCACTACTTACTGCACCTCTGTCCAACCGTTCATTGCAAAGATTCCCCTTATTTTTCTATTGGAAAAGCTGCCCTCAAATCCTTTGCTGGGTAAATCTGTTACAGGATCTGTGAGTTCATTCACTTGAATCCATGGAAGAAGAAGAATAAGGTTATTACATTTTGAATTGTGTTTGCATTAATTTTTAATTGTTTGTCTTTTTGTGACTGTGACCTTTTAATTATTTATTTCATTATAAATGCTTTTTAAAGTGATTTTTCTACTGTTTGCTAGGGGTATTCTGAATAATGAAAAAATCCTTGGCTTTAACGGATGGCAGAGCCAGGGATGTCAAGAGGACTTTAGTGGTTGGGGCTAATCTTGGCTTGCCCACATGGCATCAGAATTGTTAATGCAGGGCATAAGCTAGCGTGACAAGTAGTGGGAACCGGAGGAGTAGATTTGCAAGTGGAGGGATTGAAAGGAAGCTGAATGTTTAGATCAATTAAATCTAACAGGAAGAATAGCCGGAGCCAGATTAATGATTATATTGGGACTGTCATTCTGAATAATTTCAGTGCAAGGAACTTTCTGGTAAAACAGATTAACTGAAAGCTGGTTTAGTACAGTGCCCTCCATAATGTTTGGGACAAAGACCCATCATTTATTTATTTGCCACTGTACTCCACAATTTGAGATTTGTAATGGAAAAAGTCACATGTGGTTAAAGTGCACATTGTCAGATTTTATTAAAGGGTATTTTTATACATTTTTGTTTCACCATGTAGAAATTACAGCTGTGTTTATACATAGTCCCCCCATTTCACGGCATAGTAATGTTTAGGACGCATGGTTTCACAGATGTTTGTAATTGTTCAGGTGTGTTTAAATGCCTCCTTAATGCAGGTATAACAGAGCTCTCAGCACCTAGTCTTTCCTCCAGTCTTTCCATCACCTTTGGAAACTTTTATTGCTGTTTTTCAACATGAAGACCAAAGTTGTGCCAATGAAAGTCGAATTATGAGTGAGAAACAAGAATAAAACTGTTAGAGACATCAGCCAAACCTATCAAAATCAACTGTTTGGAACATCATTAAGAAGAAAGAGAGCACTGGTGAGCTTACTAATCGCAAAGGGATTGGCAGGCCAAGGATTACTTCCACAGCTGATGATAGAAGAATTCTCTCTATAGTAAAGAAATATCCACAAACAGCTGTCCGACAGATCAGAAACACTCTTCAGGAGTCAGGAGTTGATTTGTCAATGACCACTGTCCGCAGACGACTTCACGAACAGAAATACAGAGGCTACATTGCATGATGCAAACCACTGGTTAGCCGCAAAAATAGGGTGGTCAGGTTACAGTTTGCCAAGAAGTACTTAAAAGAGCAACCACAGTTCTGGAAAAAGGTCTTGTGGACAGATGAGAAGAAGATTAACATATCAGAGTGATGCAAGAGCAAAGTGTGGAGGAGAGTGTAAGATCCAAAATAATCTGTGAGACACGGTGGTGGGGGTGTTATAGCCTGGGCATGTATGGCTGCTGAAGGTACTGCTCACGTATCTTCATTGATGATACAACTGTTGATGGCAGTAGCATAATGAATTCTGAAGTGTATAGACACATCATGTCTGCTCAAATTCAAACAACTGCCTCAAAACTCATTAGCCGGCGGTTCATTCTACAGCAAGACAATGATCCCAAACATACTGCTAAAGCACCAAAGGAGTTTTGCAAAGCTAAAAAATGATCAATTCTTGAGTGGCCGTCAATCACCCGATTTGAACCCAATTGAGCATGCCTTTTATATGCTGAAGAGAAAACTTGTGGAATTCTCTGCCTCATAAGGCATTGGAGGCCAATTTTCTGGATGCTTTCAAGAGAGAGTTAGATACAGCTCTTAAAGAGCGGAGTCAGGGGATATGGCGAGTAGGCAGGAACGGGGTACTGATTGTGGGTGATCAACCATGATCATATTAAATGGCCTTGCTGGCTCGAAGGGCCGAATGGCCTACTCCTGCATCTATTGTCTATTCGTCCATACTACATAGTTCACAACGAACTGGTACTACAAAACGGGATTATAATCAAGGGTCACAAAGCAGTTATCCCAGCTGTCCTTTGGAGCAAGTAATTCAGTGCCATCCACAGGGGTCACCCCGGTGTGGAAGCAACCTTACAACAAGCGCAGAGCATGTTTTACTTGCCTGGTATAACCAAGTACATTTGCGAAAAAGTCGAAGTTTGCGCTATCTACAACAGCCTAGCACCACACCAACAGAAACAACCATGATAACAATGAATGGTGGTGCTGGCTCGCAGGGCCAAATGGCCTCCTCCTACACCTATTTTCTAGGTTTCTATGTAACCTTTGTCTTGCACCCGGTTGCTCCTCTGCCGTGGTCCACGGTCACTACCGACATATTCAAATTGCATGGAAAAGATAATCTGGTCCTTGTCAACTCGTATTCGGGCTGGTTCGAACTTGACCTACTCCAAACCGTCACATCTGAAACAGTCATCCAAAAGTTGTCACGCCACTTCGCTGTGCACGGTGCCCCTGCACATCTCCTATCTGACAACAGCAGTCAGTGCACCAGCCAGTGCTTCAAAAACTTCACTCAACGATGGGATTTACGCGATGTCACCAACAGCCCTGAATTTCCACAGTCCAACGGACTCGTAGAAAGGACTGTTTGGAGCGCCAAATAATTAATGGAACAGTTTAGGATACGGTTTAGGAAGTAGAAATCGAGCAAGGCCCTTGGGGAATATAAAGGAAGCAAGAAAGAATTTAAACAAGGAATAAGGAGGGTTAAAAAGGGGTCATAGAATGTTCTTGGTAAGAAGGTTGAAGGAAAATCACAGGCAATAGTATTCAGGAACGGAACTGTGGTGCATTGGTAAAGTTGCTGCCTTACATTGTAAGAGACTTTGGTTTGATTCTGACTACGGGTGCTGTCTGCACTGAGTTTTTACATTCTCCCTGTGACAGCGTGGGTTTGCTCCGGTTTCCTCCCACACTCCAAAGACATCTACGTTTGTAGGTTGATTGGCTTCTGTAAAATTGTGAACTGTCCCTATTGTGTGGGGTAGTGCTGGTCGGCGCAGACTCGGTGGGCCAAAGGGCCTGTTTCCTGAAGTCTAAGAAAGTGGTTAGGGAAAGAGTAGGACAAAGGAGGGAATCAATGTTTGGAGCCAGAGGAAGTGGGAAAGTTACAAAATAAATAAATACCTTGCATTGGTTTTCACCATAGAGAGGGACATGGATAATAGTGAATTCATGGAGAGTTATGCAGACATTCTAGGGCATGTTGATACCAAGAATAAAGTGTGGTGAGTGAGTAGATAGGGACTAAATATTTTGAAGTGCTATATAATAAAAGTGTAATTGAACTTTGTTTCTAATTTGCTGACTGAGTTGTGTTTGCTTTGTATAAAGGAAGCATTTTTGGAGTATGTATGATTTCATTGTGTCCTTAAAAAATATTTAAAGCACCATTTTTTGGATTTATGAGTCTCAACTAGTATTGACAATTTCTATCCTTGGCAACTTTTTTCCGTAGTGCAACACCAAATAAAAACTAAGGAGTTCTTTTAGGTTTTGGATGTATTGTAGGAGTTTTGCAAAAAGTAACATCTCGCAAGAAAAGCGATTCATAGTTACATCATCAAAACTCTTCCTCGTAAAGATGTGCTGTGCCCAAAAGTTGATAAGTATTTCTCAAGCAAAGCCAAGTATTTCAGGTTCATTTCACTCAATCAAAATTCAATAACCCTTAAGTCTTCTTCTGCACCAATACCATGGATGCCACCACAAAAATACTCAATTTTGTCATGCAGGTGAAATAACAATAAGACGGTTAGTATTCTGGAGCATTAGATATGCTGGAGAATGCTTTACATTGCTGTTACCTGCAAATTATTGTTCTTTTCATCAGAAACCTGAGTGAACGACTTTCAGGAAGACAGACTAACCAAAGAGCGGAAATAGTTGTGAGTATTTTGCATGATTAAATATATGTAGTACGTTATATTTGTGCCTTAGATATTGTTTTGTTTACTCGAATGCTTCCGTGACTACTTTGTGTGCATCACGCTCATTCATCCCAGAAAATGAGTTTACAATCTTTTAGAATATTTTTCTATGTACATCCTGAGCATATTTTGCATGTTGGAGTCCCAACATTTATTAAAGTTAAAGGTTTAAAAGCTGCACGTGCAGTTACCCCACCCAACATTAAAAGTGTGTCTGATGATGCCCTGGACAGGATCAATGCATTTTCTATTGTTAACTTTAGCCATTTCATCAGAGGATCCAAAAATAATGATACTTTGGCCCTGGTCATTGTGAAACGTCACCTGTTATCCAGAGATGCTGCCTGACCTGCTGAGTTACTTCAACATTGTGTATAATTTTTTTAATATATATTTTGATTGTAATTATTTCCTTAATTTGGTAACATTTTGATGAAGCAATACTTCTCTTCACCAACAAATGTCAACTAGAATTCATTTTTTTAAATCTGCAGTGCTGTTCAATATTTCTTCAAAATTATTTGAACTGAAAGATACCACAATTTATTGTAATGTTGTATTCTTTTATTGTCTTGTTAGGCAGCGTGTCGAGCTATTGAACAGGCAAAGGAACTCGATATGGAAAAACTGGTTATTTTCACTGATAGCATGTTTACAATTAATGGTGAGTAGAAGATCCAAAGACCAAAATATATTAATTGGCATACTTTTAAAAAGCTTTCTTCTTATACCTATTATTTGCTAATTTCTTGTGGGAAGTTTTGAATATGCTTATCTTGATTTGTTGTTGAATGGCCTGCTGGTGCTTATTGCATTTGTCTCATTTTTGACCATCAAGTGATGAGTCAAGAGTAATGCAAAATTATGCACTTGGATTGATTTGATATTAGTTGATTCACATTCCAAATTGGCTGCTGTAGTTCTTGTTTACATATGTTATTTACTTTATAAAAGTAATTTTCTGGCTGTAAAAGTTCTAGTGCCTTAAAACCATGAAAGGTGGTTACAATTGAAGTTTTGTTCATTATCCTTAGGTATTACCAAGTGGATTAAATCGTGGAAGATTAAAGGTTGGAGGCTTAGTACGGGAGGACCTGTAATCAACAAAGAGGACTTTGAAAGACTAGACAAATTGACTTCTAGTTTCAATGTTGAATGGGTACACAACTTTTTTAATTTCCATGGACTATTTCTCAGAAGAATAACTTGGAATCAATGCCTTGTTTGTATTATATTATCTGATCGGCTCAATGTAAGGGGAGGAGGGACTATTGTTAAAGGTTGACCAAACTGGACATTCCTCCACACTGCCCTTAAATTCCCCAGGACTATGTCTGACCCCATCCTCCCCTTTCACGATTTCTGTCTCCATCACAGGGGTCAGACTATTGATAGTTATTTGCACTACACTTCCTCTCATCCTGCCTCTTGCAAAGACGCTATTCCCTACTGTCACTCTTTCTAGGCTGCATCTGCTGTGAGGATGAGGCTTGCCATTTTGGGACATCCAAGATGTTCGCTTTCGTTTGTAAATGTGGTCCCCACCCCCCCCCCCCCCCCCCCCCCCCCCCCCCCCCCCCCCCGCTGTCGTAGATGGATAGCTCACCTGTGTCTTCTCTGTGTCCCGTAGTTAGAAACCATATAAAAATAGGTGCAGAAGTAGGCCATTCGGCCCTTCGATGTGATCATGGCTGATATCTAAAATCAGTACCCCGTTCCTGCTTTTCCCCCACATCCCTTGATCCATTTAGCCCTAAGAACTGAATCTTGAAAACATCCAGTGCATTGGCCTCCACTTCCTTCTGTGGCAGAGAATTTCACAGATTCACAACTCTCTGGGTGAACATTTTTTCCTCATCTCAATCCAAAATGGCCTACCCCTTATTCTTAAACTGTTCTGCTATAACCCCCCCCCCCCCCCCCCCCAGCAGAACAAGGATAGTTCCCCTGATCCTCACCTTTCACCCTGCCGGCCTCCACATCCAATATATAATTTTCAGATGTGATCCCACCACCAGTCACACTCCCGCTGCAACTCGTGGGTTCCCTCATCCCTTCCTACTCAAACCATCCCCTCCACAAGTGCTACAGCAGGAGATGTAATACCTCTTCCCTCACCTCCATCCAGGGACCCCAGCAGTCCTTCCAAGTGAAATTGAGGTTCATGACATATTCGCTGAACATTTGTGCTTGGTCCATCAAGGCCTATTGGATTGCCACAGCTAACCATTTTATCTCCCATTCCCATACTGTCCTTACTTGACTGGACCTCCTCCATTGCAAGAGTGAGACCACATGCAAACTGGAGGACCAGCATCTCATATTCCGTTTGGATAGCAACAGTATGAAAATTGAATTCTACAACTTTAGGTAACTACCAACCCACCCCACTTCTTCCCACCCCTTCACCCCTTTCTCCCTCCCCATCACCCCCCCCCCCCCCCCCCCCCCCCCCCCCCCACCGAGTCTGACCGAGTCTTACTCTATTGTTCACTCCTCCTCCTCCTTTCTGTAAGTCAATAGCGTCTGATGTTTTCTCTCAATTTGGATCAATGTCCAAACCATTGCTCCAGTTCAGGCAAACCAACATTGTTTTAAACATCCACTTCTACCTCTTAATCTTTCTGGACTCATTCCAGTCCCCGAATAACCAAGCAGGAAAGAATAGACAAAAAGACAGTGAAGGGAAAGGAGGGTTGGCTGCCAGAGAGTTTGTGGTATCAATACAAACTAAATATTAACATTTTGGATGATTACTGTTGTTAAGATTAGTTAGTACATGAGCTTTAACTTCCTGTATTAGAAGATAGATGAAAGAGCACTTTCCCACCTTCATATCCCCAGCCTCCTGCTTCATATGTTTTGCACAGGAGGTGACAGGGATGCTAAAGTCAGGTTTGCCTTTTGAGGCAACTAGTTACCATACATGGAGCCTTTTGAGGCAACTTTTGTCACACGATTAAAATAATAGTGAAACACCATATTGGGTAAATTATATAGTTTTTAATATGTTTAAAATATGTGGTCTTGAAATGCATCTTCCAATCTACTTTCCAGATACATGTACCAGGTCATGCTGGTTTCCCAGGAAATGAAGCGGCAGACAGTCTTGCAAAGGACGGAGCGTCCAAGCCACTATGCTGATGAGCCCTGACAAGATTGCACTAACCAATTCTGCAAGGATGCAAGTGTAAACTGTGTGCATTAGCTATTACAAAGCAAACTTATATATGTGGCAAAACTTCTTATCACTAAGCTGTTCTTTGCTGACATTGCTGGAGAGTTTGACCAACTTTGCATTTCATGTTTGTGTGTGTCGTCCATACTTTTCTAGCTATTTGTTCAAATTGGTGATGGAATATCTTTTTTATTGGATCATGTTGACACAATAAACAATATTAATCTGGAGTCCTCAGTTGGATATCTCAACAATACAACTTAAATATACCGTTTTCTTCTATAATATCAATGACATTTGAACCAACAACCTGTGGATTATAGGCAAGTGTTCAAATAGGTGGCAACTAGTTATGTGCATTTATTGCATCGAGACTGAATTTAAATGCAGCTGGTCTTACTTCCACACTAGACTCCACTACTGATTCTAAAATATGTTTTGACTCTAGATGACCCTAAAAGATAAAGTTTGTTTAGTGATATTTTCTGGGATGGTTCTGCTCTGGGTCTGGAAATTTTGCAGTCATATGCTCTGGATGCAGGTAATAGATTTCTCCCAGTTGTCTTTCAGTTCACCAGATGCATGGCTTGGCATAAAAATCTGTAATGGATGAGCCTCATCCCAAACACTCAATCTTCTCCCCTCTCCCATCAGGCAAGAGGTACAGAGGTGTGAAAGCTCATCCCTTCAGATTTAGTAACAGTTTCTTCCCAGCTGTTATCAGCCAAATGAACATTCTACCAACAACTAGAGAGCGGTCCTGATCTACCATCTGCTTCATTGGAGACCTTCAGGCTATCTTTAATCGGACTTTACTGAACTATATCTTGCACTAAACGTTAGTCTCTTTATCCTGTATCTGTATGCAGTGGACGTCTTAATTGTAATCATGTACGGTCTTTTTGCTGACTGGATAGCATGCAACAAAAAAGCTTTTCACTGTACCTCAGTACATGTGACAATAATAAATTAAACTACAGGTACTGAGACATTTAATGGCAAATAAGGAAAACCTGGTACAGACTTGACATGGTTCTTGTAGATGATTCCACTGACAAGGCCTGTTATTTCATCATTCTCTTGAAAGGTGTGGCCCTCTTCCACCCCAAGTTCTCATCTGGGGTAGTGCCCATCAAAATCACTTCTAATTCACTGGCTATATATTATCATTTAGCTGTCGCTTGCTGGTGCTTGTCCAAGTAAGGAAGAGGGATCCAATCAGGTTGCAGACTGAAATGAAAATAGGCCGAAAGAAAGAATAAGAGAGGGCCAAGACACATGGGTTAAATCGGCAATGTTAGCAACTTGACTGCAAGGTTACTTTCACCCTTGCATATGGAAATATAGAAAGTGTTTCAATGGAAGTTTCTTGAAACATAGAAAAATAGGTGCAGGGGTAAGCCATTCGCATCAGTACCCCGTTCCTGCTTTTTCTCCATATCCCTTAATTCCTTTAGCCCCAACAGCTAAATCTAACTCTTGAATGCTAGCTTGGCTGATTTTTAACCATAAGCTTCAAATACATTTTTTTGTCACCATCAATTATCACAGTTTCATGGCACCACTGTCTGCAGCCAGCTTTTCCTTCTGAGAGAAAAATGTTGAATCCAAGAGTGGAATAAACATCACTTTGAGCACATGCTCAAATGGTGATAAGATGGTGATAAGATCAGGATGTCCATTGTCCCTTAATGAAGAGTCCTTGAAATTTTGCAGTATAAATCCCATCGAGGGCAAAAATGACTTGCCTGCGGTTTAAATAGAGGTGCTTTATTGTTGCTGGAGATTGCCAGGCATGCAGATAATGAGGGAAATAGTTTGAGATAAGGAACTATGGGCTCTAGGATGTTCATTGGCACTGAAAGTTATAGTAGGCATAAGTTCAGAAGCTGATTGCAGGTGACTTGTGGCCATTTGGGTTATGGTGTCAGATAAATACTGTGGCAATAAATTAACATAAATGTGAAAGAAACTAATTGGTTTCAACCGAAGATAGACACAAAATGCTGGAGTAACTCAGCAAGTCAGACAGCATCTCTGGAGAAAGTGGGTGACGTTTTGGGTCGAGACCCTTCTTCAGACTGAGATTCAGCCCCCTGACTCTCAGTCTGAAGAACGGTCTCGACCCGAAACGTTTCCTTTTCTCCTGAGATGCTGTCTGACCCGCTGAGTTATTCCAGCTTTTTGTGTCTATCAGATGATTATAGGTCTCTCCAAGTGACGGGGAACTGCCACAACCTCTGTTCCCTCGATAGATTGCAACAGGAGCGCAATATCAGAACAAACCGCTGCCTGCATTTTCCAGGCTCTTATCTTTCCCACAGAGCTGCGCCTGAACTTTCCCAGCACTGCGGTGTGCCGGGTGAATGGAAAGGTGCAAGTTTGAAGGCTGCTCTTGGCCACTGTCACTGTGCAGCGGCACGTGACCCTCCAAACCTTTGCTCTGCAACACCACCACTCAACACTACAGCTCAGTGCGAGGTGGAAGCGGAGGTTTTATGAAGCCGTGCATTTAGGGGAGTCGGCAGCCCAGGGTAACAGTGACTCCGCGGAAACTGCCTTGACCCAGCCGGCTTGAAAGTGAGGGCTGGCGACTGCTGCTGTTCACTGCCCATCTCCACACTCAGTCTCCTTTACTCACCTCTCACTCGCCCATACTCAGTGTGCCCCGTACAAACTTGTTGCATTCAATTGTTCATCTTGGAGGAGAGTTAGAGTTTGAAGCCTTTTAAGTGGCACTTCAGCAATGAAAAAATAATCTTCACCAATTGCACCTCATCAATAACCCCGCCTACCCAGATCATTTGCTCTATCCGCCAAGGCCTGCTGGGTCTCCTGGCTGCTAACTGGCCTTCCCATTCCAATACTGACTTTTCTTTCCTGGGCCTCCCCCATTGCCAGAGTGGATGGCTCGATTGTAATCATGCATTGTCTTTCTGCTGACTGGTTAGCATGCAACAAAAGCTTTTCACTGTACCTCGGTCCACATGACAATAAACTAAACTTAAACACGCAAACTGGAGGATCAGTGCCTCATATTCTGCATGGGCGATGGGCAGTTAGCAACACAACAGTGTGAACACAGAAGGTACACAAAAATGCTGGAGAAACTCAGCGGGTGCAGCAGCATCTATGGAGCGAAGGAAATAGGCGAAGTTTTGGGCCGAAACCCTTCTTCAGACTGATGGGGGGTGGGGGGGAAAAGGAAGGAAAAAGGGAGGAGGAGGAGCCCGAGGGTGGGGGGATGGGAGGAGACAGCTCGATGGTTAAGGAAGGGGAGGAGACAGCAAGGGCTAGCAAAATTGGGAGAATTCAACGTTCATACCACCGGACGCAAGCAACCCAGGCAGAATATGAGGTGCTGTTCCTCCAATTTCCGGTGTTGTTCACTCTGGCAATGGAGGAGACCCAGGACAGGGAGGTGGGAATGGGAATGGGAGGGGGAGTTGAAGTGCTGAGCCACCGGTAGTTCAGGTAGGTTATTGCGGACTGAGCGGAGGTGTTCGGCGAAACGATCGCCCAACCTCCGCTTAGTCTCCCCGATGTAAATCAGCTGACATCTAGAGCAGCGGATGCAGTAGATGAGGTTGGAGGAGATACAGGTGAAACTTTGTCGCACCTGGAACGACTGCTTGGGTCCTTGAATGGAGTCGAGGGGGGAGGTGAAGGGGCAGGTGTTGCATTTCTTGCGGTTGCAACGGAAAGTACCCGGGGAGGGGGTGGTACGGGAGGGAAGGGAAGAATTGACAAGGGAGTTGCGGAGGGAGCGGTCTTTGCAGAAGGCAGACATAGGGGGAGATGGGAAGATGTGGCGAGTGGTGGGGGTCACATTGGAGGTGGCGGAAGTGGCGGAGGATTATGTGTTGTGTTTGCCGGCTGGTGGGGTGAAAGGTGAGGACTAGGGGGACTCTGCTCTTGTTGCGAGTGCGGGGATGGGGAGAGAGAGCAGTGTTGCGGGGTATGGATGAGACCCTGGTGCGAGCCTCATCTATGGTGGCGGAGGGGAATCCCCGTTCCCTGAAGAACGAGGACATTTCCGATGCCCTGGTGTGGAACGTCTCATCCTGGGAACAGATGCGCCGTAGGCGGAGGAATTGGGAGTAGGGGATGGAGTCTTTGCAGGGGGCAGGGTGGGAAGACGTGTAGTCCAGATAGCCATGTGAGTCGGTTGGTTTGTCGTGTATGTCGGTCAGAAGCCTGTCCCCTGCGATGGAAATGGTGAGGTCAAGGAATGGTAGGGAAGTGTCGGAAATGGTCCAGGTGTATTGGAGTGCCGGATGGAAGTTGGTGAAGTGGAAGAAGTCAGTTAGTTGTGTGTGGGTGCAGGAGGTGGCCCCAAAGCAGTCGTCAATGTAACGGAGGTAGAGGTCGGGGATGGGGCCCTGGTACGTATTGAACAAGGATTGTTCAACGTACCCGACAACGAGGCAGGCGTAGCTGGGGCCCATGCGCGTGCCCATAACTACGCCTTGTGTTTGGAGGAAATGGGAGGAGTCAAACGTAAAGTTGTTGAGGGTGAGGACCAACTCCGCTAGGCGGAGGAGAGTGTCAGTGGCTGGGTATAGGTTGCTCCTCTGGTCGAGGAAGAACCGGAGGGCTTTGAGGCCACCCTGGTGGGGGATGGAGGTGTAGATTGACTGGACATCCATGGTGCAGATGAGGGGGTGAGGGCCTAGAGAGTGGAATGCGCGTAGGCGGTGGAGTGTGTCTGAGGTGTCTAGAACATAGGTGGGAAGGGATTTGACCAAGGGGGATAGTATGGAGTCAAGGTATGTGGAGATGAGTTCGGTGGGGCACGAACAAGCAGAGACAATGGGTCTGCCGGGAGAGCCGGGTTTGTGGATTTTGGGGAGAAGGTAAAAACGGACTGTGCGGGGCTGGGGAACGATGAGGTTGGAAGCTTGGTCGGGCAGGGCGTGGGAATTGATGAAGTCGGTGATGGTTGGAGGTTCGCCGAACACCTCCGCTCAGTCCGCAATAACCTACCTAAACTCCCGGTGGCTCAACACTTCAACTCCCCCTCCCATTATCCAATCCGACCTCTCTGTCCTGGGTCTCCTCCATTGCCAGAGTGAGCAACACCGGAAATTGGAGGAACAGCACCTCATATTCCGCCTGGGTTGCTTGCGTCTGGATGGCATGAACGTTGAATTCTCCCAATTTTGCTAGCCCTTGCTGTCTCCTCCCCTTCCTTAACCCTCGAGCTGTCTCCTCCCATCCCCCTGCCCTCGGGCTCCTCCTCCTCCCTTTTTCCTTCCTTCTCCCCCCCCCCCCCCCCCCCATCAGTCTGAAGAAGGGTTTTGGCCCGAAACGTCGCCTATTTCCTTCGCTCCATAGATGCTGCTGCACCCGCTGAGTTTCTCCAGCATTTTTGTGTACCTTCGATCTTCCAGCATCTGCAGTTCCTTCTTGAACAAAACAGTGTGAACACAGAGTTCTTCAATTTTAATGGGAATGGGAGGAGAAAAGAATAAAGAGAAAATGAATGGAGGCATGGGTGCTGGGGAGGTTATTGCAACCATGCAAAGATTCCTGGAAGACAGTTTAGGTTGTTGATGAGAAGTTTCCTCAGAACCTCATTTTATCTCAGTTGCCTTCCGAAAACAGCCACCCTGTGATCATTCCACTCCTCTTCTTCTGTAACTCAGCAGGTCAGGCAACATTTCTGGAGAAAAGGAGTAGGTGAGGTTTCAGGTCCGAACCCCTTCTTCAGACTTGAGTCCGATCCGAGACATTATCTGCCCGTTGACCTGTTGAGTTACTCCAGCATTTGTGTCTATATCTTCAGTGTAAACCAACACCTGCAGATCCTTTCTACAACCTTCTTCCATCGGTTTGCTCTCTCCTCTCCTGATTTCCCTTCAATTCACAAAGCCTCCTGTTTGCTTCCCCCTCCCTTCTTCCCTGTTTATTCCTTCTATCTCCCTCTCGCCTTTCTCCATTCCTCAGCTATTTCCTTGTCTCTCCCTCAATTCTTCCCCCTTCTTCATCTCCTGATTCCCCCCCATTCTTCCTGCTCCCACTCTTACTCCCACACTTCCTTTTGCCTCCCATCTGTCCGCCCAAACCTCACTTCATGACATTACCTCTCAACCTGTTCTCCCCCCGCTGTCTCCCTCTCCTTCCCAATCACGGATCTTCCCCATTCTCCAGCACAAGACTGCCTGGCAGAGGAGCGAGTGAATCGCAACTTTGTTACAGCTTGAAAGCTTCTGATTGAATAATCATTTTATGCCAGTGTGTGAAAATAAGAATTTATTAAGCACCTTTCACACTTTTAACAAATCGCAAAGTACTTTACAATCATGAAACTACAATGAGGTGATATATCCCATTTCCTGAAAAGGATTATTTTAACAAAAGCCAGCCACCAGGCAGCATGTGTTTAAGAGGGAACTGCAGATGCTGGAGAATCGAAGGTTACACAAAAAAGCTGGAGAAACTCAGCGGGTGCAGCAGCATCTATGGAGCGAAGGAAATAGGCAACGTTTCGGGCCGAAACCCTTCTTCAGACCCTTCTTCTATAGCACCTGAAGGCAGCATGTGCTGTCTGATGGGCTTCACACTGTTTTATCATATATAAGCCTTCCATTGCAATGTAACATTTCATGGAAGATGTAGCTCGTGTATAGCTACCATTTTGTTTGGTATTTTTCTAAAGTTAAGATAAAATGCATCAAGAAATATCTCAGGTTTTTAATGTGTATGTTCAACAACCTTTTTTCCCAAGGTGGAAATATCAAGAACTAGAGGCCATATCTTTAAGGAGAGAGGGGGAAAGCTTAAAGGAGAGGCACAGGGCAAGTTTTTGACAGAAGGTGATGGGTGTCTGAAAAGCGCTGGTGTGGGTGGCGATGGACGCAGATATGATAGTGGCGTTTAAGAGGTTTTTATATGCTGGGAGCGGAGGGATACAGATCCTGTGCAGGAGAGGAGATTAACTTGGAGTCATGTTCCGCACGGACATTGTGAGCCAAAGGGCCTTTTCTTGTGCTGTACTATTCACATCAAACTGAATCTGACTCTGAACCACATGGGAAAATGTTAAGGGCAAGTGATAGAGTGTTTCTTAAATATGTACGGGTATTAGGGGAATTATAAGAGAAAGAGACATTGGAAAGATTGTTGAATCAATGCCAATTCTATCAATAATGAGAGCAAGGGTGAGAATTCCAGCTATAGATACACCTGAAGTATAGCAAAATATGATACTAGCCTACAAAATGTTGATATGTGGGAGAAATCCAGAGCACTCGGTGGAAAACCCTGCAGTCACAGGGAGAATGTGCAAGCTCCACAGACAGCACCCGAGATCAGGGTTAAACCTGGTCACTCATGATGTTATTACCTTACAGTTTATCTCCAAAACGCTTCTCTGGATATGTGTCTTTATCACAGGATGTGCAGTACTGTCCCAGTGATGTAGCAAGCCTTTCTTAAGTTTATATTGATTCTGTTTGTGCCTAATAGCATCGGATAGCATGAATTCCCACCTCCACTCCACCAGGAACCCACTCTGTCCTTTCTTAAAATATTATAACTTAACCTTGTCTTTCTATTCTTTGCATTTTCAGTGCAATTGCATGTACATTTTTCTGTGGCATACCAAAGAGGGTTTTTTTTCCAGTTTTTTAGTCTGTATTGCAGTACATGAAGATTAGTATCTTTTATTTTAACTTTTTTCCCCAAGTAAATGTTAATGTGTTTCGACCAACATAACTGCTCAATTTGATTATCTCCCACTTATTATTTTTGTATGATATCACATTGCTAATGTTTCCTGCTCGTATTTTTTAATCTGTTCCTGTCTCCTGTTTGATGGATGGCATTTTCCCTGCATCCCCACCAACATCCTTCTTCCCATCCCCCCCTCTTTCATCCCTCCCAGCTTGTCTCTTGGCGACTGGCAATAAATTTGCTGATTCTACAGAATGTGCTTCTTGTTTCAACATCCTTTATTTCTTTCTCATTTGCAGGAACAATTTTTTTTTGTTACATACATTTCTGATTTTTTATTTTTATGTTGTTCCCCACACTTAGTTGCCCTTTGTGGAAAACAGGGATCCAGTCTCTAGAAACATATAGTTGAGTCCTCTATCATGTTTCTTTCTATAATGTTATTGATCAACACATCTGCCCAGTTTATGGGGCCAGTCTTTGTTAAAAATACCTAAATTAAAAATGCTAGTAATTGTTTTACATACCTTTCCTTTAAAGCCAATATCAGTTGTATTATGATCACTCTTAGATAAATATCCACGTATCAATAAAGTGTGAACTATAACTAATTTATTGTTCATTACTTTGCCACTCTGGCGTGGTGATTGCAGTTCTATGAGGTTTTGCTGTGGGAAAGTATACAAATACATCCAAGTGAAGTTTATTTCTGATGTGAGATTGTTTTAGCTCAATCCAAAAGAAAATAAAAAACTTTGAATAAAACCCACCACATATTTGCTGCAAGCGTGTCTGATGACTGAATTTATGCTCTCTGTCATTTCACAACTAAATCTGTGGTGTGGGGAGGGGGTGAGGTAGATTGTACAGCTGCCACTGTTGGCTTAAATCATACCTCTTTATACCACCCATAAAATCTTCAGTATCTACTTTATTATTATTATCTCTTGTGACACAATTATTTTTTCCCTCAATCATTAATTCTACTCCTCCCACTCGACCAGGTTTTCCTGCCTTCTTGGAATTCCTTGTAGACGTTATTTCCTATTCGTTATCAGCTTCTAGAGCCTGCAGCCATCTTCATGTATTGGACAAGTAGAGTTTGAGCCAGCAACTACCAACAGCTTCTATTTATGTTGTACCTTAAACGTTATAAGATGATATACAGTAACTGGCAAGCAGTGTGCAGGAGGGAAATAAGAAGAATTGGCTGCCAGAGATAATATTAGGATAGCCTTGATTCCCTTGCTGCAGCTGAATCAGAATGGAAACAGGTCAGTGTGGTCCCACCCAGCTAAGTAGATGGAGCAGGAGGCTCCAATCACCTCTGTTTAGAGGATGCGTAAAGTTTACGGAGGTTGGGAGGAGGGCCAGTTTACATTTACCAAAATTAAAACGTGGTTGTTTGTGATTTTGAAAAGAACAGTGCTTCCTCATTTTGATCTAACTGATAATTAATTATACTATTGTTTATTGCATATTAATTTGTTGTTGATTTCATGTGCCTGTACAGCAGCAGCAAGTAAGGTCAATAAGTAAAGTTGATAAAAGAACAGTCTTAAGAAAGGTCTTGACCTGAAATGTCACCTATCCCTTTTATAACCATATAACAATTACAGCACGGAAACAGGCCATCTCGGCCCTACAAGTCCGTGCCGAACACATTTTTTTTCCCCTTAGTCCCACCTGCCTGCACTCATACCATAACCCTCCATTCCCTTCTCATCCATATGCCTATCCAATATCCAGAGATATTGCCTGGCCTGCTGAGTTCCTCCAGCATTTTGTGCCTATCTTTGGTGTAAACCAACATCTGCAGTTTATTCCTACACAGGGAAAGGGAAGTCTGGTGGGGAGCCACTTCATTCCAGTTGGGTCCAGAGAGCAGCAGCTGTGAGCTGTGAACCAGATGAGAAAGAAGGGCATGAGGGAAGTGGGGAGAGAAACCAGGGAAATAGTTATGGTCGGGGCTCGGCTGCAGAACAACCTCACGAAGTTTGGAATTACGCTAAAAAAGGGATAGTGTGGCAAAGGATTTTATAAGGTGGCCTAATTCACCATTTTGCGGCATGTCTCATTTACTATCTAATCATAAATAATGTAGTTTATAAGAGTGTCCTTGCATCTAGATAGACACAAGAAATAGGTGCAGCCAATTACCCTCTCCGCGGAGAAGTTCCCAGAGGTTCACTCTCTGTGTGAAAAAAGTCTTCTCATCTCATGTTTTAAAGTTCCATTTCCCTGCCTTATTCTTAAGCTGTGACCCCTGTCCTGGACAATTCTGCAGACCCTTGTTAATTGTATTTGGTTCACTCTTTCAATCCTGCAGTGTCCTACCTTTGTATTTCTGTGTTTTTGTTCAAACAGTTGTGTCACTCACTTCCTGTGGGTTGGCACTTCCCTGGTTACCATGTGGAATTTGACATGACTCACCCCTGAATCTCTTACTGGCCATGGGGATAGACTGGGGAGGGCTGAGGTGTTGGAAAGGCTGGCTTGGGTCGACGACATTTCCATAAGGCATCTCGATTTGGAGAAGACTGAAGCTAGATACGAATAGAACTTTCCAAATTTATTCAAACAAATTTATTTATTTGACTAACTGGTCTGTAATTTCTTTTTCTCTCTCTCCCTTTTTGTTCATTCCTGCAGTGTCCTATGGTATTTATTGACATTTGTCACTCATTTCTGTGGGTTGGCAATTAATTTAACATCAAATCTCTGTAAAGCACTTTGGCGTTGGAAAGGCTGGTTTGGTTGAAAAAGTGCTATTTAAACTAAAGCTAGATATTATTATTATTATTTATCCCAGAAGGGAAATTAATTAATCTGCAAACAATTATAAAAACACAAAATACATAAAACATGAAAAAGTGATGAGCGGAAAGGATTGGGCATGTGACCAAAGATTGGGGGCGGGGACAGGGGGGTCAGTCTCAGTCTCAGTCTTCCCCACGACAGAAGGAGGAGGGTTTGTATGGTTTGATAGCCACAGGGAAGAAGGATCTTCTGTGGCGTTCTGTCATGTATCTTGGTGGAACCAGTCTGGTGCTGAAGGTATTCCTCAGGTTGACCAGTGTGTCATGGAGAAGATGAGCTATATTGTTGAGGATGCTCCACAGTTTGAGAAGCATCCTCCCACCCAATTAATCCATCTCCCATGCATCCAACTCTGCCCCCAGGACAGAGCCAGTTAAAAAGGAACAAATTGAAATAATAACATGGTGGCAGAAATCTATGATCATATTTTTGCATATTGTATTCCTGGTGTATTATTAACCTGAAAATGGTCTTATTGTTGTCATTTAGTGGCATCTGCGGGATGAAGGAAAGAGCGTTCACGTCGTGCCCTGTTTCCACCAATCTTTCCGCCACCACACATAAGAAGCGCAAGACAGTTTAGAAGGATGTATACTCTGGAGTTTAGAAGGATGAGAGGGAATCTTATTGAAACATATAAGATTATTAAGGGTTTGGACCTGCTAGAGGCAGGAAAGATGTTCCCGATGTTGGGGGAGTCCGGAACCAGGGGCCACAGGGTAAGGCATTTAGAACAGAGACGAGGAAACACTTTTTCTCACAGAGAGTTGTGAGTCTGTGGAATTCTCTGCCTCAGAGGGCGTTGGAGGCCGGTTCTCTGGGTACTTTCAAGAGAGCTAGATAGGGCTCTTAAAGATAGCAGAGGCAGGGGATATGGGGAGAAGGCATGAACGGGGTACTGTCAGTCAGTCAGTCAATTTTATTTATATAGCACGTTTAAATCAACTTGCGTTGAATCCAAAGTGCTTTACATAGAAGAAATAATTAAGTTTCCGCACATCCATAGAAAAATTAAAAAAAAGAAAAATGACACAACACATTATAAAATTCAACATGAACGTCCCCCCACAGCAGAATAAAAATTTTCCACTGTGGGGAAAGGCATCAGAAAGTTCAGTCCTCTTCCTCTGTGATCACCCGAGGTCGGGGCCTATTTGTTGCCTCCGCAGCCAGTCTGATGTTTTCAGGCCCTCTTGCTGGGAAGATGGAAATCCGGCGTCGGGTGAACACTCCTCAGCGGCTTGGAAATGTCTGGAGCGGCCGCTTCCTCCCCGGAGACCGCGGCACCCGAAGTCCTCAGGCCGCGCTGGTTAGAGCTCCGACTCTGGCGATCTCGGATCCCAGGCTCCGCGGTGTTATAAATCCAGCGCCGCCCGCGGCTGGACGCTCCGCAGCCACAGCTCCTCGGATGTTGGAGTTGGCAGTCACAGCACTCCGGAGCTTACCGCACAGCGACCTGGGTAGGGCATCGCCCGCTTCGTGATGGTGTCCTAGCGCTGTGCCGCCACCGAAGCTCGGGTTCCGGCAGGAATTGCCATTCCAGTCCGATGGTATGCCGCGAGGAAGGGGCGAAGAAGAAGCTCGGAGGGAAGCCTCTTCTGACCTCCAACAAGGAATTTTACAAATACATGAATCCTGTTTTAACAGGACTAAAAATAAAAAAGGGGTTGGGGATGATCAGCCATGATCACATTGAATGGTGGTGCTGGCTCGAAGGGCCAAATGGCCCACTCCTGCACCTATTGTCTATTGACAGACACCATTGTATGCAGATGCCGAGAAGTGTGTTCAGCTCTGGCTTCTAATCTTGTGTGTGGACTCAATAAGAAGAAAAGTGTAATCTGCACAAATGATCTGTAATTATCAGTTTTTTGGGACCCATTTGTAAATCAAAGAAAACCTAAAATCTCGTCCACTTTGCAAGGTTCCCTAAATTTGGCTGTGATTTATTTTGCAGCCAGAATTAGTTACACCTGACAGGGTTTTCATGTATTTGTAAAATTCCTTGTGAAGTCTTGATGCCAGTTAACTTACTTACCTCATCTTCAATGGCCTTGCTCTGCAGTTAGACGAGAACGATCCAGAACTGTTTTAAGAATGGCAAAGAAAGAAGTTGTTCCTGGATGGACATTATAACGACACAGAAAGATACATTGCCAGATGATTAGTTTAGTTTACTTTAGAGATGCAGCATAGAAACAGGCCCTTCGGCCCACCAAGTCCACAGCGACCAACAATCCCTGCACACTAGGGACAATTTACACTTATGCCAAGCCAATTAACCTACAAACCTGTATATCTTTGGAGTGTGGGAGGAAACCGAAGATCTTGGAAAAAACCCACTCAGGTCACGGGGAGAATGTACAAACTCTGTACAGACAGCACCTGTAGTCAGAATCGAACCCAGGTCTCTGGCGCTGTAAGGTAGCAACTCTACCATTGCACTACCATGCCATCCTGATGATGAGGAAAGGTCATTGTTTATGGTTTGCACTGTCCATTCCATTTTATGTAACTTAAAATAGGAGCAGGTGTAGACCACACAACCCTCTGAGTCTGGACATTGATTCTTCCCCTCCAGTACATTTTCCTATCAGATTCCCTAAGATCCTAATGCGCTAGTTTCAGCCTTGGATTGACTAACTTGCTGAAGAGGGAATGACTCCCCACCAACTCCACAAGGGCGAGTAGGAAATCCTTAAAAAAAAATTAAGTTGAAAAAAGAATCACAGCCCTCTGGGATGCAGTATTCCAAAGAACCGCCAACCATTTGTAAAAACAAAAAAACTTAATTGATGGATCCCATCTGAGTCTTTGTTCGCTAAATCTGTTCAAGTTCTAAGAAGGGTTTTGGCCCGAAATTTTGCCTATTTCCTTCGCTCCATAGATGCTGCTGCACCCGCTGAGTTTCTCCAGCTTTTTTGTGTAACCCTCCTGTTCAAGTTCAAGTTGATTGTCGAGTTCGAGTTTATTGTCCCTGATAGGACAATGAAATTCTTGCTTTGCTTCAGCACAACAGAACATAGTAGGCATCGACTACAGAACAGATCAGTGTGTCCATATACCATTATATAAATATATACACACATGAATAAATAAACTGATAAAGTGCAAATAACAGATAATGGGCTATTAATGATCAGAGTTTTGTCCGAGCCAAGTTTAATAGCCTGATGGCTGTGGGGAAGTAGCTATTCCTGAACCTGGTTGTTGCAGTCTTCAGGCTCTTGTACCTTCTACCTGTAGGTAGCAGGGAGATGAGTGTGTGGCCAGGATGGTGTGGGTCCTTGATGATACTGCCAGCCCTTTTGAGGCAGCGACTGCGATAGATCCCCTCGATGGAAGATGATGGACTAGGCAGTGTTTACTCCTTTTTATAGTCTTTTCCTCTACAGGACGCTCAAATTGCCGAACCAAGCCACGATGCAACCGGTCAGTATGCTCTCTACTGTGCACCTGTAGAAGTTAGAGGGAGTCCTCCTTGACAAACCGATTCTCCGTAATCTTCTCAGGAAGTAGAGGCGCTGATGTGCTTTCTTAATAATTGCATCAGTGTTCTCGGACCAGGAGATCTGAACTCTTCCGCTGGAAAACAGCCTTTCAATATCTCTCTGCTCTGAACCTTGTACAACTCAATAGGATCATATGTCGTTCTTATAGACGTATAAAGTGTACGTACCCATCCTATTCAATCACTGCCCATAGGACAACCCCTCGCCCAATGAACCAACCTTGTGAGGCAATGTTGTCTTCAAGTCAAATAGATCCTCCCTAGTGTTAATATGAATACTCCAGGTGTGGTGTTACCAAGGCCCTGTAGAATTACAAGACATCCCTACTCGAGCAAAAAAGGATAATATCCCATTTACCTTTGCAGTTCCTGTCATTATCTGTGTGTTGATATGAGGGAGCAAGTAGCAGTTTTTTTAAATTTCAAAAATAAGCTTCACTTGTGATCAAAATATATCGAAAACAAATATCGTGTAAAACTCCTAATGTATTCCTAGTGCATGTGTACATTCAATATTGCTGGTGTTCCTGGTTTTGTTAGCAGCTCACTGTTTCTTTACAAACCACACCATTGCCACTCATGTGGCCCCCTGGGGTGATGTCCTTGCCCGTGCTTGTGGAGTGGCCCCACTGAGCTCAGCCCCTCAAAGTCCAGTGCGGACTTTATTTCTTCTTGTGGATGGAATATTAAACTGGAGAACCACCTGCCTATTTTTCCATTATTCACTTTTCCACCCCAATGCAAACCTTTTATTACTGGGTTTTTACTGCTGTCTGTGGAGATCTTTTCTGTTCAAATTAACCATCTTGTTTGCTGCATCATCAAAAGCACTTTCTCTCATAAGGCCCGCATTCACTGCCTGTCTACTGGCAGTTAATTATCCCTGTTTCAGGGATAATTAAGAATCAAGCCCATTTGTATTGCAGTCACAGGTAGATCAGACATAGACTATGTGGATGGCATATTTCATTCCACAAATAGGTTAATGAGAGGGTTTTCACAACAATGCAATAGTTTCATGTGGGCAGCAGCCTTTATACCTAGTTAATTTGGCCACATAATTGGTGTTGCTGAGCCATTAAACCACACTTTGCTGAAATAATAACTTTACCAGAATGCTGCCCTGCTCATGTAAATGCTCATCAACATTTTTGAATGACCCGAGATTATATAATTTCATTACTTTATATAAATAGAACCACACCAGGGGCACCGCACGATTGGCAGCCTCGCCAACAGTCTGTTTTTTCTTTTTTTTGTGGTCATTTTTAGTGTGTTTTAAAAGTTTGTGTTTATGTTCTCTGGTTTGTTTTATGTGGGGGGGAGGGGAAACTTTTTTTTCAATCTCTTACCCTGCCGGAGATGCGATTGTTTTGCGGGTCGTATCTCCGGTCACTCTGCGGCCTAACATCATGGAGCTGGAGGCCTCACTTGGGACTGGCTTTGAGCCCCACCGCGGGGCGTGGACGTACCGTCGGAGCTGATCCCTTGCCTGGGATCCCTCCAACTGTGGCCTGCGGACTTTACCATCGAGAGCTCGCAGTCTCGGGTAGAGACCGTAGATGTCGGGAGCTCCAACGGTGCAGAAGGTTCGACAAGCCCCGACCCGGAGTCAGATCGCACGGCACAGGGAGCTGAGATTCCCCCCGATACAGGAGCTTGATCGCCCCGACGCAGAGGATCCGACCACCGGCTACAGGAGTAAGATCGTCCCGTCAACGGAAGGCTCGAGGCCCCCGACCGTGGGAGAACAAAGAAGGGAAGATATTGAACTTTTTTTGCCGAACAAATTGAACTTTTTTTCGTCTTCCATCACAATGAGGAATGTGGAGGATTCACTGTGATGGATGTTTATGTTAAAAAGTATTTTGTTGTGTTCTGTTGCTTTTTATTTGTATGACTGACTTGGCAAATGAAATTCCTCGTATGTTGCAAAACATACTTGGCTAATAACGTATTATTGTACTTTATTCTCAGTTGACAGCGCTCAATATATCAAGTGCAGTTTCATACCATTTCAATGAAATATTCTGGGCATTGAACCCAGTTTGAGAACATAACCTAGGCTGAAGATAGACACAAAAAGCTGGAATAACTCAGCGGGACAGGCAGCATCTCTGGAGAGAAGGAATGGATGATGTTTCGGGTCGAGACCCTTCTTCCGACTGGTTAGGGATATGGGAAATGAGAGATATAGACGGTGATGTGGAGAGATAAAGAACAATGAATGAAATGATCGCCTCACGGAACACCTTGGCTCAGCCTGCCTGAACCAACCTGACCTCCCGGTTGCTGGACACTTTAATTCTCCTTCCCATTCCGACACAGACCTTTCTGTCCTTGGTCTCCTCCATTGTCAGAGTGAGGCTGAACGCAAATTGGAGAAACAGCATCTCATATTTTGCTTGGGTAGCTTACAGCCCAGTGGGATGAATATAGATTTCTCTCACTTCAGGTAGCCCCGGCATTACCTGTCTCTCTATTCCTCCCCCACTCATGTCGCACTAGCTTCTCATTTGCACCCTACAAACAGCTTACAATGGCCTGTTTCCTTTATCCTCGTTATCTTTTTGCATATCTTTCATTTATTATTCCACTGAGTTACTCCAGCTTTTTGTGTCTATCTTCGGTTTAAACCAGCATCTGCAGTTCCTTCTTACACATAATCTAGTCTGACATTTCCAAGCAGGATGAGGGAATGTACCATGTACCTTTCGGATGACTGTGCCATATCAAAGTCTTGTGCAATTGCTCAGATGTATCCCATGGTGAAAGGCCCCATGGTATTACATGACTCAGCCTGGTAGATGCAGGAAGGATGTTTGCCCTGACTGAGGAGTCTCAAGCCAATAACCACCGTCTCAGAATAACGGGTCGACGGTTTAGGATATGAGCAATTTCTTCACTCAGCAGCAGATGAATTTTTGGAATTCTGTATCTTGAGGACTGTGACGAATCAAGAGTGTTTTATCGTCATGTGTCCTGAAAAGGAACAATGACATTCTTACTTGTAGCAGCACAACAGATATGTGCATAGTACTCTGAAATACCTATAATAAACAACAAAAACAAGTTATATATATATATATAAAACACTTCTGTGTTTTATAGACCCTCCCACCAGAAGGGGTGTGGCCTTCATGGCGTGATTGACAGGAGAGAGAATCTCAACATTTTTAAAATACTAATAACTTTTATTTTTCATCGATGGGAAAAATCCTCGGCACCTGACGAGCAGAGGGGGACTGAGTAAGATGGCAAAAATCACAGCCATACGTGGTAGCGTTTTTTCTAAAATCAATATAAAATGCAAACAGGAAGTGGTCAAGATTAAACTTTTAATTGTACAGAAGGCAAGGCAACTTTAATTAGGCAAGGCAACTTTAATTAGGCAAGGCAACTTTAAGTAGGCAAGGCAACTTTAATTAAGCCACACAGCTTTAGCATTTTCAAACCTAAGGCAACACAGCTTTAGCATTTCCAAACCAAAGGCACCACAACTTTAACATTTCCAAACCAAAGGCAACACAGCTTCAGCATTTCCAAACTATATTTTCAAACCACATTAAGGGCCGTGACAGGTCAGTAAAACCACTCACAGATTAGTAGACATGTGTTTCAGAGTTATTCACAGCTCAGATTGAGATTGGGTTTTATAGTCCCTCCAGAAGGGGCGTGGCCTTCAGGATGGAGAATCTCAACATTTTTTAAACACTAATAACTCTTTTATTTTTTAATCGATGGGGAAAATCCTCTTGTCCTGCGCAGCGGAGGGGGACTCTGAGTAAGATGGCCAGAAAATCTCAGCCATAAGTGGCAGCGTTTTTTCTAAAATCAATATACAGAACAACAGGAAGTGGTCAAGATCAGACTTTTAGATCAGACTATCTATCTAGTTCTATCTATTCTATTATCTATCTATCTATCTATCTATCTATCTATCTATCTATCTATCTATCAGTCAAATAAATAAACAATAGTGCAAAGTCAAAAATAATGTTCCCAATCTATATAGTTGTGAGCTTATTTGGAGGTTGTAGTGTTTAATAGCCTGATGGTTGTAGGGAAGAAGCTGCTCCTGAACCTGGATGCTACAGTTTTTAGTCTCATATATCTCTTCCCGATGGCAGGAGTGAAATGAGAGCATCGTCAGGGTGGTGTGGGTCTCTGACGATGCTCGCTGCCTTTTTGTGGCAGTGACTCTTGTAGATTCCTTCGATGGTGGGGAGGTCAGCACCTGTGGTGGACTGGGCAGTGTTCACCACTCAGCAATCATCTCAGTTCCTGGATGTTAGAGTTGCCGACCCAGGCTGTGATGCAACCAGTCAAAATGCTCTCTCCTGTACACAGTCAAATGAGTATTTGTTAATAAACCAAATCTCCTCAATCGTTGTATTCATTCAAAAGACACAATCATCGTGTTAATTCAAAGCAGGGATCAGAGTTCTGGGTATTAAAGGAATCAAGGAACGTATGGCAGAGGAAAATGGAGACTCAACCAATAATCACCCTTCAAAAAACACTAACTTAAAACAACTATGGACAATTAATTTTCTCTGTGGATTGTCACCTTGTCGTAGAGAAGCTTGTGTGGACCTGAGAGTGATGCCATCTGGAGCTATGCTCCTGGTAGGGCCACCCATAGAGGTAAGGTCGAGGGGCAGGTCTCTGACAAAGAGCAATCCAACCAAGACCTCAAAGGTGGAACAGGCAGAGGATGATGGCTAACCTTAATGAAGCACCACAACGGCTGGGAAGGCAGATGATGGCTGCAGCAGAAAAGGGTCTCCGGTCGTCTTGGACTCCATGCCACTGGATCCCAACCCAGATCTGTCAAGGACCGTGGGGTCGCTGTCTGTGCACCTGTCTCCCCACGTTAAACAAAGTCACACACAGGCGTTCTCCACACAGGGAATAACACCCTGGGGACACTCTGGTCAGCCATGACCGAAGGGGGCCTAAGAAGGGCTATAAATCTCATTTCTGTCTCTGGGAGCGCAGCAAAAGCATTATTTGCCTATATGACCCAGATACCACCAAAATAATTGGTTGGATGTCTTTAATACTAATAATAATACGAATAAAATGGCAAAAACAATTAATATCTGCCTTTAATGCAGTAAAACACCTAGTCGCAGCTGAAGAAAATACCATCTATGCTGCCTCAAGACAATCTTCCAGGTTTACTGGCAAAAAGGGCAAAATAAGAGCGTCCTCACCCAGGCCAATATCCCCTTAATCGAGGCCCGATTACTCTCATTTGGCTATATTGGTCAAGTCACAAAGGAGTCCCATGTAACTCACTGAAGCAGCGGACCACTTTATAACCTATCCACCCACGCGCCCAATCAGTATTTTCTATGTAAGAGTCTCTGGTTTATGTGCTGGCCTCATTAGCCTCCTCAAAACTGACCAAACTAGAAACTGTTGTAAGAAGGAATTGCAGATGCTGGTTTAAGGCGAAGATAGACTCAAAATGCTGGAGTAACTCAGCGGGATGGGCAGTCTCTCTGGAGAGAGGAAATGGGTGCTGTTTTGGGTCCAGATCTGAAGAATGGTCTTGATCCGACACGTCACTAATTCCTTCTATCCAGAGATGCTGCCTGTCCCGCTGAGTTACTCCAGCATTTTGTGTCTCTCTTGAGTGGGATTCAGTCATCCTCCTTCCTGCCTAAAGGATGACAATGACCAAAGTTGCTTTGCAGATAAGTTGTTCAATAAAATGTAACACCAAGCCTCAACAAAACAAAATGAGAATAAAATCTGAAGAAGGGTTGCGACCCGAAACGTCACCCATTCCTTCTCTCCAGAGATGCTGCCTGTCCTGCTGAGTTACTCCAGCTTTCTGTGTCTATCTTCGGTTTAAACCAGCATCTGCAGTTCCTTCTTATACAAAATAAAATGTGAGATTTATATTGTGGTTTATAAGGGAATATACATTTGGCATTGAGAGCAAGTGGATTGGAAGTGAAGGAGACTGTTATTTCACTTTGTGGTCACTAGATGCCAGCACTTTGCTGTAACAGGATGAATATTGCCACTGATGGCAACTTGCCAAACATTTCAGTGCATTCGTCTGTGCTTTGTGTGAAAAGGTTTCCTCCCTCCAAACGAGTAACGGCTGTTCTGAATTGGGGAAAAAAATTGAGGTGGGTGTTTTGAAAGGAAGGCGCTTATAACAAAGGACGCTTTCTTTTTTAAACGCTGGAGAATACAGGAGCTTCGTCCTAACAATTGCTGCCTGCATGTTTGACGTTTTTCCACAATGAAATATAATTATATACATTCCCAGTTGGGTCTGAATCACAGATTCACTGACATTTAAGTTGGCCTCTCCTCAGTGAATCCTGAATGGTTCATTAGACGGACTTCCGCACTGCTGAGCTGCAAACCACCTTCTGGGGAAGCATGAAGCCGGGCACTCTCCCAGACCTCTCCCCCGCACCGCAGCAGCCTTCCCTTGTCAGCAGAACATCAGAAATGATTGATGCACACCTTGGCACTCCTCCTGGAGACTGAGAGGACAACAATCCTGGGAAATTATATATTTATTTTAAACTGCGTGCATTAGGAAGACAGTAATTAATAAATAAAATCTGTTTTTTTTTAAAGGAAGTGGCATTAAATATTAATTTTAATTCGATCCTTTTTCCAGGAACACATTCACTTGGACGATGAGGTTTGCTAGGTTCTTGGTGGCAGTGGGTACTTAGATGTGGGAGATAAAGGTGCCAGATGGATTCGGATTGCCATGGTAAAGGGAGACATGATAACCTTCCTGCATCCTATCATCGATTAAATGAAATGTAAGTCCTAACAGCATCATTGGATTTATTGATCAGTGTAGAGGTCAAACATGTAATGTTAATGCAGCTGATGATATTTTCAGATGCCACATGTGACATTGGTACGTGACAATTTTCTCACAAAATGTAACACAAAGAAACAAACGTCTTTGTTAAACTGCTTTTCTCGTGGCGCCCGTCTCCATCTCGGCTTCTGATTCTGTTGTATTAAAACAAAAAGACCAATATCTTCAGGTGAAATAATATTGAGGGAAGAGCTGCCAAACAGTAGCACAATTTTATGGCATACAAGAACAGAATAGTATGAATTTTAAAAAGGACACATAATCCATTCTACCTATTATTATAAAATGAAGCCTTCCTGTCCATGACATAATTTGCACAATGAATGGCACAGTATCATATTGGTAGAGCCGCTCTGACATTGCCCGAGACATGGGTTTGATCCTCCTGTGATAGTAGAGGTAGGCCATTCGGCCCATCAAGTCTATTACGCCATTCTATCATGGCCGATCTATCTTTCCCTCCCAATCACATTCTCCTGCCTTCTCCCCAAAATCCCTGACACATGATCCTGACCTCGGATGCTATCGGTGTGGAGTTTACCTGTTCTACCTGACACCTCTTGTTTCCTCCTACATACAAAAGACGTGCAGATTTGCAGGTTAATTGGCTTCAGTAGTTTGTCACATTGTGTAGGGAATGGATGAGAAAGTGGGCTAACATAGAACTAATGTGAATGGGTGGTGGGCATGGACTTGGTGGGCCAAAGGGCCTGTTTCCCTCCGGATCTCTAAACTAAATTTAAGCATCAGAAACAGTTAAACTGTTGAATCAAATCGAAGTTATTGTCATATGCACAAATACGGTCAGATACAAGTACAATTAAATCTTGCTGGCAGTAGCAGCGCAGACAGACTCGTATATTCAAAACGCAAGTTATACTCGCTTGTACTCGCTAGAATTTAGAAGATCTTATAGAAACTTAAAAAATTCTTAAGGGGTTGGACAGGCTAGATGCAGGAAGATTGTTCCCGATGTTGGGGAAGTCCAGAACAAGGGTTCACAGTTTAATGATAAGGGGGAAATCTTTTAGGACCGAGATGAGGAAAACATTTTTCACACAGAGTGGTGAATCTCTGGAATTATCTGCTACAGAAGGTAGTTGAGGCCAGTTCATTGGCTATATTTAAGTGGGAGTTAGATGTGGCCCTTGTGGCTAAAGGGATCAGGGGGTATGGAGAGAAGGCAGGTACAGGATACCGAGTTGGATGATCAGCCATGATCATATTGAATGGCGGTGCAGACTCGAAGGGCTGAATGGCCTACTCCTGCACCTATTTTCTATGTTTCTATATATAAATTACATAAAGTTCTGAAAAGCAGGAAAAAGATTGTTGAAAGAAGGTATTCCAAATATGGGCTATTGAGACTCCTTGACCAGGAAGATAATAATAGTGCTAGAATAACTCGGGTCAGGCAGCATCCCTGGAGAACATGAATGGGTTATGTTTTGGGTCGAGACCCTTCTTCAAACTGATTGTCGGTGGGGAAGAAAGCTGGAAAAGGGGAGAGGCAGGATCTGCATGGCAGGTAATAGGTCGATTCAAGCGAGGGAGGGAGTTCTGATAAGAGAGCTGGTTGGAACAACTAACAAAGTGAGGAAGGTGCGAGACAGGTTTGAAGAGTTATGGATTATAAAGCCAGATGGAGGAAATTGGCGGGGTTGGGTGTGTGGCCTCACTATGGCAATGGAGGAGGCCCAGGATAGAAAGGTTAGCATGCGAATGGGAAGGAGTATTGAAATGGGAAGCGACTGGGAGATCTAGTAGGCCTTGGCGGACCAGGTGCAAGTGTTCAGTTAGTCACTATCTATGTTGGGTCTCGCCGATTTACAGGTTCTCGCAAAGATTGGGCCTTTCTACACCCACCCCCTTCCAATCACCACTTCACCCAATCACCCACACCCTCTGTGCTGCACAACATAACTTATCCAATATCAATAATAAATATAGAGGTGGAGGTGGCACCGATCTATACAGACATTTTTAACCAGTCCCTGCAAACATGTACTGTCCCTGCCTACTTCAAAATCTCCACTATTGTCCCTGTACCCAAAAAGGCAAGGATTACTTGTCTTAATGACTGTCACACTGACCTCTGTAGTCATGAAGACACTTGAAAGGCTTGTGCTGGCCAAACTGAAAAATATCACAAACTCCCTGCTGGACCCTCTGCCGTTTGCATATCGGGCCAATAGATCCGAGGATGACCTGGGCCTCCACTTCATGCTACAGCATCTAGACCGTCAGGGGACCTGTGCGAGGATCCTGTTTGTTGATTTTAGCTCTGCATTCAACACCATTGTGCCAGAGCTACTACACTCCAAACTTTCCGAGTTGACTGTGCCTGAACCCCTCTGTCGGTGGATCACCAGCTTCCTGACAGACAGGAAGCAGGCATGCGAGGCTGGGAAAGCACATCTCGGACCCGCAAACGCTCAGCATAGGAGCACCGCAAGGCTGAGTACTCTCTCCTCTCCCCTACACCAACGACTGAACCTCCACAGACACTTCTGTCAAGCTTCTCAAGTTTGCGGACTACACAATCCTGTTTGGACTGATCCAGGATGGGGAGGAATCTGCCTACAGACAAGAAGTGTCACAGCTGGCATCCTGGTGCCGTCGCAACAACCTAGAGCTCAATGTTCTTAAGACAGTGGAATTGATTTCAGATTTTAGGAGAGCTCCCCCTTTCCTCACCCCACTCACCATCAACAACACCACAGTCACATCTGTGGAGTCTTTTAAGTTCCTGAGAACCATCATCTCCAAGGACCTTAAATGGGGGGCTACCATCGACTCCACAGTCAAAAAGGCACAACAGAGGATGTACTTCCTACGGCAGCTGAGGAAGCACAATCTGCCACAGGCAATGATGGCCCAATTCTACACGGCCATCGTAGAGTCTGTACTCACCTTCTCCATCATGGTCTGGTTTGGCTCATCCACCAAGCACGACACCTGGAGGCTGCAGCGAATCGTCCGATCAGCAGAGGTTATTGGCTGCAACCTTCTCTTCATTGATAAACTGTACACTGCAAGGGCCAGGAAGCGAGCGGGCAAGATCATCTCTGACCCCTCTCACCCTGGCCACAAACTCTTTGAATCACTTCCCTCTGGAAGACGACTCCGGATTGTCAAAGCTGCCACAGCCAGACATTAAAAGTTTTTTATCCACGAGTACTTGCTCTACTCAACAGCCAAAAATCTGTAGCCTCCCTTTGATCTGGTATTTTGTTGGTTCACATGCTTGATCAATGGTGTTTTATCATTAATGTTTTATTATTATTAATGTTTAGTGTTTTCCGAGTCATTCGTAACTGTCATTGCATGTCATGTTGTTACTTGTGGGCGGAGCCCCAAGGCAAATTCCTTGTATGTGAATACTTGGCCAATAAACTCACTTACTTACTAACAGAAGCCAGGCCGCATCGGGAACACCGGATGCAGTAGATGAGGTTAGAGAAGGAGCACGTGAACATATCTCATCTGGAATGATTGCTGGAGTCTCTGGATGGAAGCGAGGTCATGTGCCCCACCGGGACTGCCACCCATTTCCCCCTGCCACTAACATCACCCTTTCCTGCCCCCACCAATTTCCTCCCTCTGGCAACTCTTCAAACCTAGCTCACACCATTCTTCATCTTTGGCCTTTGTTCGACCAGCTGCTTATCAAAACTTTATTTTTGTGTATTTACCAGCATCTGCATTTCTGTTTCGACAAAGCAATACATTGTTAGATAGTACACTCAGCATCAGGAACTCCTATCAATTGAATAAAGAGTCAGAAATATAAAGCATTTATTACTTTTATTCTTTCTGATCAATTTTCACAATTTCATGCCAGTCTAATTGATTTTTAAAATAATAATTGATAAATGCTTATTTGGTCAGAAAGTAATTAACTGACTTGGTTATAGTTTTAAACCATTTTGAAGACATGTCCGTAATAGTTCCCTCCCTAAGATGACCCAATATACACAGAAATTAATATTACATAAATTAACATACAATAATTTTAATTTACAATGTCCTATCATAAAACTAACATTGGGAGAAAATGGCAAGATTACTGTTGCTTAAAAATATGCACTTTTAGGTGACCAAACTGTTCCTAGTTCTCTTAACTTTTGTGTAGATTGTTCTGGTCGGTACAGAATAGAGGTTGACATTGCTGATTTGTCCTTCCCATAGCTTTATGGTGGCTGACCAAGAGTGGAACACCTGGACACATCCAGAATTATTTTGTCTGAGTAGCGCTTTTAGAAGTTGTTTATGAATAAGGAGTTGCCTAATTAAGACAGAGACTTTTTTTTCTTCTCTCTCAGACAACTGAGCACATTTCTCTCAGCGCAATGGAAGCAGAAACTTTGAATATTTTTAAATAGATGTAGGGAGATTCTTGATAAGCCAGAGGGTGAAAAGTTAGAGGCTAGGCTAGAATGCCATCTCTCAGATTCATTCTGTAACTTTCTCACCACTAGCCTGTAATTATCTGGCCTGTCTTTGCAAACTTTCTTAAATTAATGCATAACAGTAGCCACCCGAGATTAATGATTATGCAAATATTTCTGCCAGGGTCCCTGCAATTACTTTCCTAGCTTCCGACAATGTCTGAGGATACATTTGGTCAGGCTCTTTGGAATTTATCCAGCTTTATGAACTTTAAGACTGCCAGTACTTCATCTTTTGTAATACCAATGTTTCAAAACATTACTGCTCTCTTCCCTGGGTTCCATTGCTTCCATTACCATCTCCGTGATCATGGTCCATGTGCTGATGGTATCGATGTTAAATTCCAGGATTTTAACAAAAACTTGTCTGAATAATACCAACATGCTACTGTAGATGCTGGAAATCTAGAAATAAGCAGAAAATGCTGAAAATAGTGGGCCAATTACAATGCCATTTTCATCAGGATGAGGAAAAATCAAACATAAAACAGTAAAAGTATTTTTTCTTTACTTTGTCTTCTTTTGAAAGATGCTTTGATATGCACAACAACATATCACAGGGGAGTTGACTATTTTATTTCATATTGTCCATTGAACTAATAGCAGCATACAAAAAAGAGATCTAAAGTGAAATTGTAACCCACAAACAGTGCCCGATTGATGATTCCCTGTTTCTCCTACTGTTGCTGCTGCCCGACATGCAACATATCTACAACATTTTATAATTTTCAGTATTAGCAGGGTTTTTTCCCTGGACTGTGAAGTAACATTTGATATATGTGTGTGATGGTAAACAGTCCAATACATTTATGTTATATAAAGTTGCAACATTTCCTTTGAGGAAATATGGGGCTTTGCATAACTGGTAATTAGCTCTAGAGAATGTTAGATAAACAAGTTGGCCAGTGGGCCCCACTTTTCCACACAGTTGTTTATGTTCCACCGAAGCTCCTTCCATCCTTCAGCTATCCCATAAAACAGCTAACTCACAGCTCTAAGTTCTGGTTTAATCCTGACTTTTGTGCTGCCTGCGATAGCAGGGGTTTCCTGCAGATCCATGGATGGTTTATTTCATCATAACACAGATATGCTGACAGGTAAATAAAATGGCCACTGTAAATGACCCCTAATGTGTATGTGTGGTAGAATCTGGGGAATGTTGACAGTAACGTGGAGAGAATAAAATAGAATTTGTAGAGATGGATACTTGATGGTAGGCATGAGCTTGATGGGGTGAAGTTACTTCCTTTTAGGTGCATATCTGCTGTTTGGGTCTAATGTAATAATAAATTCCATGTGATTATATGGCATTTATTTAAAACCAAAAAAAAACATTATTCTTGTACATCTAACCATCCACTTAGAACAGATCTGGTCAGTCTGCATGGGCAGTCGGAGCAAATAAAAATACAAACACAGGCGGGGGTAATTGAAATTCAAATTGTTCCCTTATCCCTAACAGATGCTGGTTGTGAAAGAGAAAAGATTATTTACCTGCAATATCAACAATCAGCTGTAGGTAAAGATCTTTAAAATATTTACATATTTACAGATTAAGTTACAATAATTAATTACAAACTGGAGAACATGGATGGTTTCACATTAGTTTTAGACACTGAACATTAAAGCTGTCTCCTTCACGACAGGCCACCGACTCCAGCAAGCTCTGTTTCTTTTGCATGCTGCGAGATGATTCCAGCTCATACATTGTGTGGTCAGGTTAAAAAGCACACTTTCATGCAGGTAGTGCTTGGGATCTTGCTGTACAAGTCCTTCCAGCTGCCTGAGGGAGTCCTTCAATTGGCCCAAGTATAGTAAGCATACCGCAGCATTGTTATTTGCCTAAATTGGAGAAAATAAATTTAGTTGATTAATTTTAACTGCTGGAGCAGCATTTCTTAACATTGAGGGGGAGAGCAGCTTGCTAGTAATGCTGGCGTTTTTGAACAGAAAAGTAGCATTTACCTAATTACGTAGAATAACTCACTTTTAAATGGGTTTTAAATGCCTCAAAGTCAGACTGCTGGAAGCCGTGCCTCTGATCAAGCCATGCCCTTTGAATCCAAGTCATTACAGGCCAGAGATCTCTGCACCCAGACCAGGTAAGGATGAGCATGAGAAGACCATGGACAACGATTCCAGGCCAGTAAGATTTGGCAGTGGTTGCTTGACTACTTTTGACTTAAAAATCCATTTGAATAAAATAACTTCTTCAGAGTAGAATGAAGGTTTTCACTCAATCACGATCATCCCTTGCTTGAGAAACCAGTTCACTTATCTCAGAGCTTTCAAGTTTTGTCAGAGCATTTCAGTATTATAGTACCTGAAAATCAGTATTTTGAGGAATCAGTATTTTACGCGGTGCCATTTTGATGAAGAAAGTGTTATTTTTTTATGTGTGGTCATACCCATGTAAGAGTACAAGAATGCATAACTTTGTTACCAATTGACATGTCTTCTATGCACCTTACTTGACAGTGCATTCATTACCATCTCTTTGTATGCTGCTTTTTAAACGACTGCTTCCTGCTTTTGGCACCAGATGATGATGTAGAAGCCATTTTGGAAGCCTCCCTCTCCCTCCCTCCCTCTCTCTCCTTCCTATTTCCATCCTATTCCCGCTTTCCCTCCCCTCCCTCCCTCTCTCTTCCTCCCTTTTTTTCTCCTTCCCTCTCTTGTTCCCTCCCATTCCCTCTCTCCTTCCTTCCCCCTCACTCCTCTCCCTACCCCAACAGTCTGTGACCCATAGCGCCGTGGTCTGGCGCTATGTGCAAAGCCCATAGCACTATGTGTAAAGGCAATAGCGCTCCAGCTGGGAGCATTATTTTTAGAACCCATAGCGCTGTTCGTTTAAATTCCAACGTGCTAAACTGACAGCGCTGTTTAAACCTGGAGCGGGACAGGCAGATCAAAGCTTACAAAAATAATTATCCAGATCTTGAAATTTAAAATACTAATAGATTTAATCTGCTATAATTTTTAGAGGTACAGTATGACTTTTTGTATCCATGCATTTTTTAAACAGCACGATGAAACAGGAAGTCGGGCGGATTTTAAAAAAAAACTATATTTTACAAAGCAAATCAGTACATCCGTATTCTGATCGCATTTCCGTACAAAATACGGAAAATCCATACTACTTGGCAGCTGTTATCTGCAGTAATGTAAACAGAGTTTCACTGTCAACTTCATTGTGCACATGTATTGTGCAAACATATTGGGCAACAGTGTTCAGCCAAGAGGATTTAAGTGCACGAATAAAGATTCCTGCAAGTATATAGAGCCCTGCTTAACCTAGTCTGATATCCCTATCCAAGAATGGGGATACTTGCAATAGGAGTGGAATGAAGGTTCACAGATGGATTGATTTAATAGGACAAGAAATGTGTCTGTAATGACAGAGAATGCACATTAGATAAAATAGCCTACTATTTCTTAAGTAAATAAAACAATTAGGTCAGGATGGATGGGATGGCTGGTTGCATAAACAAAGTAGAGTTACAGCTGAACGTAACATACTATATAAAGCAACATGCGGAAAATCTGCAGTTTGATGAAAATTACAATTGCATTTTATTAAAGTAGAACTACATTGTATAATGTTAAGAACACACCACAGGGTTACTCACCACTGGATTGCTTGGATCTAATTTGGTAACTTCGTTGAAAAAATTATAGGCTTCAGCAAAGTTATTTTGACCAAGGTGCAGGAATGCCCTAATGATAGAAATAATACATTTTCACTCTACTTAATGTTTTTTAAATGCAACAAAATTAAAACAACAAATTATGTCAAACTGAATGAAACACTCAATGGGCAATAGTCATAATTTGAAGATATTTCTCTCAGGAGTGGAACAAATATATGTCTTCACTTCAGGGATTTTCTTTTTGTCACAGAAAAAATATTTTGTTGGAAATTTTAAGTAAACTTTTGGTCAGAGAGAGAGAGTGTGTGTGTGTGTGTGTGTGTGTGTGTGTGTGTGTGTGTGTGTGTGTGTGTGTGTGTGTGTGTGTGTGTGTGTGTGTACACAAACCTGCAGAATGTACCTTTAAAAATAAAGTACTTTATGAGACTTAAAATAAATGATATTCAGCATCATAAAGGCTGTAATGTCATGTAATTACCTCTAGCCGTGCCCTACTGTGTTTCTTTAGCTGCACAAGAGCAAGTTAAAACGATTTCAAACAGAGAACAAAACATGTGATATAGGAGAAACAGATTCCCGTGTGACTGGAAGATTCATATTGGTAGAATGCTTAATTTATCAATTTGTCCGTCAAACCATCTAACATCTCAAATACTTTCTCCCCCTCCCTCAGCAGAAAGATTTCTTGAATTTGGACCTACACATTCACACATAGCCATGTTGTCGATGAATTCTAAGCACCCACACAGGATTTCATGTAGTGGGATCACAATGCTTTAATTAGACATGAACAGACTAGCATTAATTTCCACTCGGGCATCCCCCACACAATGATGTGGCTAGATCTTCACGAATGCTGTTCATATAAAAAAGCTGCCAAAACTGACTGGTTCTACATATTTATTTCCTCTGATGTGATTACTGTATTTCCCGGCAATGAAGGCGCAATTTTTTAACCCAAAAATAAGATGAAAATTTACCTGAGTCTTGGACACCGAAGGTTATGTTGTTAACCAAGAAAGATAGACTTGGCTATCCCTCAGTACAGCAACATCAAGAACATCTATCCCTCACTGCTGGAAGCTGTTGGGAAGTGGCGGCGCAGGGGGGGGGGGGGGAGAAGAATTTCTTTCACAATGTGTGGGGAGTCTGGCCGGGGAGGGAAGTAGGTCAGGTGGCTGCAAGCAATGTGTTGGACCGAGGACAAATCTTCAAAGATATGCACACCTGGAAGCTGTAGACTCTCTCCACCGCCATCCCGTCAATGAAGACAGGCTCGTGGATCCTCAGCTTTCCCCTTCTAAAGTCAACAATCAGCTCCTAGGTCTTGCTGACATTGAGAGCAAGATGAGAGCAAGATTGTTGTTCTGGCACTATTCATACTGTGCAGAAACATGCCCATGCGGACCAAGATATCCCATCTACGCTCGTCCCACATGCCAGTATTGGTCCATATTCCTCTAACCCTTTCCTGTCCATTTACTTGTCCACATGGTTTTTTTAATGTTTTTATAGTATCCGACTCAATTCCTTCCTCTGGCAGCTCATTCCATATACCCACCATCCACTGTGTGAAAAAAAAGTCGCCTTTCAAATTACCAGTAAATCTTTACCCTCTCACCATAAAATTCAGATTTTCAATCTCTCTCTCCTGTAGGACTCATCAAGCATTATAAATTAGCTTTCAAATCTTGGTTTAAATGCTTCATAGTTCAGTGATCATTATTTGATTGGATTAATTGAGAAAGCATGTTGTTGCTTTCCTTGTTTCAACATGTCCCAGATCTGTATCATCAGTCTCTCTACTACCTTAACTTGTCAGGCAAAAGAACGTTCCTTAGATTTATAACTGCCCATCTGTGGATTAATCTAATATGTTCTTCACCCATGGTAGATTTTGCTGCATGACTGTCATGCCATCAATAGCCTCTGTGAAAAAGGAAAACAATTTGCCATACTTCACTTATCTTCCATGTTTGAGGCATAGGTTTTGAACAAAGTGAGATGACAGCAGTTAGACAAGGAATTAAAAATTATACTTTGAAAATGTTTTTTTTCTGCATCTTACCTGTTCATCTGAATAATTATACTCTGTTGAAGTTCACTTCCTAACTTTGGAACCATTTTTTCAACTTTTTGAAAATATTTCTCAGCTGTTTTGATGTCACCAATCTAGGTATCAAAGAAGTACAATATTAAAATCTTAAAATTTCAAATAAGCCATAATTTCTTGGACATCCGGTGGCTCTTTCATGGCTACCTCAGCCTTCAGTACGGTATCTTTTTTTTGTTATGTTTTTAGGGGGGGGAAGAGGGTACGGTAATGGGGATACCATCCTTCAGTCGCTTCCTGGAGAGGATGTGACCATTATTCGAGTCTGAGGGCCTGAACATCGGGCCACCCATGGTGGCGACTATGGAATGCTCGGGAGGCCCCGACTACGCGTGAACATCTGGGAAGATCAACGAGGAGGCTGACTGGACTTTGGTTCATTCCCTATCTTTGGTGCCGCTGTGGGGATGTTGTGTCGTGGACTTCTGTGTTTGTGCTTTTTTTTATGACTGTAAGGAAAATCAATTTTGTTGTCTCTTATGAGACAATGACAATAAATTGAATCCAATCCAATCCAATTTAAGATTTTTTGCAATTTTAGTAACTGGTGGTAATTTAGAACCAAAAACGTGCTTCAAAAATGGTTTGAAATCCTGGAAATGAACCTCGCAGGATTTTCAGCCACTGTAATTATGTGACGTGCTATTGTAATCCTCGGCACATCATCTGGAAATGTAGGAGGTCAAGTGGTGATCTTATAGATATTTACAAAATTATGAGTTGGCGCAGATAAGATAGAAAGTTGGAATGTTTTTCCTATTTTAGATGAGGCGAAAACTACAGGGCACAGGTTTAAGGTGAGAAGGGAGAAATTTAATGGGGATCTGATAAGTCGGTTTTTCCACACTCTGGCTGGTGAATATCTGGAACTAGCTGCCAAAGAAGGTAGTGGAGGCATATATAATTACAATGTTTAAAAGGCATTTGGATAGGGACATGGATAGGAACGAAACAGGTCTTAATGCGGATAAATAGGCATAATGGTCAGCATGGATAAGGTGCTGGGCCCATGGATAAAGTGAAAGGGCCCATTATTGTGTTGTACATTTCTACAATTTCTCCAAATACAATAGCTGGCCAACCAGTCATTGTCACCTTCACTCCTCAGCCAACACTCCCACATTTGAGACCGTCATATTTTTCCCCAAATGCTCTTGGAGGCAATTCTGCTCACCGAGTTGATATCAGTTCTCAGAGAAATTCCACCAGTTCCATTCTGCCATCTAAAATTCCCTGCAATATATTCTCTCATGTTCATGGACTCCCTACCACGTGAGGTGATTCACATTATCCTTTGATCCAACAGCATGTTTATGGGATGTGGGAGGAAACCAGAGCACATGAGAAAACATTTAGGCCACAGGTGAAGTGTCAGACTGTTTCAAAACACATACCTAGTTAAAATTGAATCAGGATCACTGACCCTGGGTGGCATAAATTACAGTCAAATTGATTCATTTGCATGCCTGCCACCCGAATCTCAAAACATATGCTCTACCCCAAGCTCTACCATGGTAAGAGATTAACAGGCAGATCAAGGAAATGATTCTGTCCACTTCATAATTGGGAACAAAAATACAAAATTCCCCACGCACTTGAAGGGGAGAAAAACCCAATTACATGGCACAAAGAACTTACTGCTCACATATTAAGAGTGCAAAGAAACAAAATATAAACAGGAGGCGTGCATCACCTCAAGCTATCCACCCACCCACTCATCTCCTGCCATATTTGTGAATGCATTTGTAATTCTCACGCTGGTCTCATCAGTCACCCAAGAACAAGAATGGAAACAATTTATCCTCAATCCCAAAAGACTTCCGAAGACCATTTAATATTGCTTTAAAAGAGATTAGATTAATATAATTACAGAATATTACAAACTAGCTGCGAACAATCAAAGATTGCACACATTGCAAATCTGATAGGCAATGATGTATTTATGATGTGAAATTGGCCTATTTATTGATCCTTCCAAAAGCACCCAATGGCAAGAACTGAATTAACATATCAGTTCACAATATGAACAGATATAATTGGTAAAATGGCCTTTTTAGTAAGGTTTCTTTTCCTATGGAAGTCATTAAACGTGATTTCTGATTATACCAGCCCCAGTCTTATTTTTAAACATCTACACTGCACAGAAACTAGGTTAATTAACACATTATAGGTTAAAATAATTGAATGTCATTATAATGCCAGAGTAAAATATATACTAGTATTTTTCTCTGCATATAAAAGTATTAATAAAAAGCAGAAAATGAACAATGAAATGCTTGAGACGTGGGGAGTAGAGAAGGTGAAACAACTGGTGGACTGGTGCAACACGAACAATCTGATCCTGAATGTTGACAAAACAAAGGAGGTCATCGTTGACCAGGAAAAACCGGAAATCACACATCACTTCACATTAATGACATTGATGTGGAGTTGGTCAGTAGCACTAAGTTCCTGGAGGTGCAGATCACGAACAATCTGACCAGGTCACAAAATATCACATCATTAGTTAAGAGAGCGCAGCAGCGGTTGCACTTTCTGCGCCGGATGAGAAGGGCTCACCTCCCCCATCCCGTCCTCACCACTTTCTACAGGGGAGCAATAGAGAGCATTTTGACCAGCTGCATCTCTGTCTGGTTTGGGGACTGTAAAGCCTCCGATTGGAAGTCCGTGCAGAGAGTGGTGAGGACAGCTGAAAAAATCATCGGGACTTCTTTTCCTTCAACCGGGGACATTGCGTGCAAACGTTGCTTGTCTAAGGCCAGCAGTTTTATAAAGGACCCCACACATCTCCATCATGCACTGTTCACTCTGCTGCCCTCGGGCAAAAGATATCGTAGTATAAGGAGCAGAACGGCCAGGTTTTGCAACATCTTCTTCCCCCAAGCCACCAGACTCTTGAATTCCATGTAATGTGCCGCCACTATTATCTATTTTATCTTTTTATCTATTTTATCCTTTTGTTATTTTATGTTGCAAGGGGAGCCAGATGCAACAAAATTCCGTTCAGACTTGCATTTTATTGGTGTATTTCTGAATGACAATAAAGTCTTTGATAGATTGATTCAGTTCCATACTTAGTGTTCGGCACAACGATCATTTAGTCTAGAATTTTCCCTGCAACCACAGGAGATGGACTCCAATAGGCCTTCAGTTCCCATACCAACCTTTCTGATCTTGGTATCATGCACTGCCAGAAGATTGGGGTGACATGCAAATTGGAAGAACAGCATCTCATATTCTGCTTGATAGCCTACAACCCAACAGTAAGATTCTCCAATTTCAAGTAAAGCTTGTGTACATAAATTTTCCCACCAGCCCGTCACACTGTTCTTTTACCTCCTCCTTATACTCATCTCCCAACCCTTCTTTCTCCGAGTCTCCCATTTCCATTTTATTCCCCTAAGCCTAAAGGCGAGCCGTGGCTCAATGACACCACCAGAGCCCTAAGAAGAGAATGCAGAAAATCAGAACGGAAGTACAAATCTGAAAAGCTTCAAATTTCCTTTGAACTCCTGAAAAACAATCTTCACAATTACTAGGAAGTGGTAAAATCTGCTAAAATTAAATACTTCTCCACCCTCATCTCCAAAACCGCTCATAATTCCAAGGTCCTTTTTAGCACCATTACCTCCATCATTTGTCCTGCCCCCAGCACCAACTGGGTCCCCTGCTAAGTGCGAGGAATTTACTACATTTTTCACCAGCAAGGTAAAAAACATAAGAACAAATATCTCCCCACCCACCTGTGGCTTGGCTGTCTCATTGGTCTGCTCTTCAAAATTAGATTGTTTCCAACTCGTTACTCCACCCTCCCTTGTAAAACTGATCACCGCCATGAAACCTACTACCTGCCCCCTCGACACTGTCCCCTCTGCCCTCCTAAAGGATGTCATTACAACAGCCGGTCCCATCATCCTCGCCATCTTCAACAGCTCTCTGACCACTGGCACTGTACCTACCTGCTTCAAGCATGCGGTGGTCCAGCCACTCCTGAAAAAAACCTAACCTCGACCCCACCTTGCCAAGCAACTACAGACCCATGTCTAAACTGCCTTTCCTCTCAAAAGCCCTTGAAAAGGTAATTTTAAGTCAACTTATGCCTTACCTTCACCAAAACACTATCCTGGAAACACTATCAGGTTTCAGGGCTCACCAGAGTCTGCCTTGTTGAAGGTACATAATGACCTATTGCTCACCGTTGACTCCGGAGACTGTGCAATCCTGCTCCTTCTTGACCTCAGCGCAGCATTTGACACTGTTGACCACACCATCCTAATTGACCATCTCTGGTACGGGGTTGGTATTGATGGCACTGCCCTGAGATGGTTCATCTCTTACCTCAAAGGTAGGAGTTTCTCGACTAACATAGGCAACTCTTTCTCCTCCCCAGCTAATCTCTGCTGTGGGGTTCCACAAGGTTCCATCCTTGGCCCCATTCTCTTCTCCCTGTATATGCTCCCCTTAGGCCAAGTCATTGAAAGGCACGGCATTTCCTTCCATTGCTACGCAGACGATACACAACTCTATCTCCCCCTGAAGCCCAAAAACCAATCAGATCTGCTTAACCTTATCCACTGCCTCGAGGATATGAAGTGCTGGATGGCCCAGAACTTCCTCCAACTAAATGAGAGTAAGTCTGAGGTCATCCTTCTCGGCCCCTCGGGCTCAATCAAAATGATAGCTGGCAGTCTTGGAAGCCTTACCCCACTACTCAAACCTCACGTCAAAAACCTCGGCGTGATATTTGACTCAGCACTGAAATTTGACAAACAAGTCAATGCCATGGTAAAAGCTAGCTAGCTTCTTTCAGCTTTGGACGATAGCTAAAATAAAACAATTCCTCCACTGTGATGACCTCGAAAAGATCATCCACACATTTATCTTGTCCCGCCTAGATTACTGTAACTCTCTTTACACTGGCATCAGCCAATCTTCCCTGTCTCGCCTGCAACTAGTCCAAAACGCCGCAGCGAGACTCCTGACGGGCACCCGAAAAAGGGACCACATCACCCTGATCCTGGCCTCTCTCCACTGGCTCCCTGTGTGGTTCCGTATACATTTCGAGACCCTCCTCTATGTCCACAATGCCCTCAATGGGCTTGCCCCCTCCTACATTAAAAGTCTTCTCACCCACCACTCCACCTCCAGGTCCCTCAGATCGGCCGACTTGGGGCTGCTGAATATCCCGCGGTCTAGGCATAAGCTTAGGGGCGACCGCGCCTTTGCGGTTGCAGCTCCTAGACTGTGGAACAGCACCCCCCTTCCCATCAGAACTACCCCCTCCATCGACTCCTTTAAGTCAAGACTAAAATCTTATCTATATTCCCAAGCCTTTCCTGACGTCCACTGAGCGAGGGCTATATGTATATATGTATGTAGTTTGTTTGTTTATACTATTCTTATAACAAATGTTAAGCACTTTGGCCAACGAGAGTTGTTTTTTAAATGTGCTATATAAATAAATGTGACGACTTGACTTTTTCCTCCCCCCCCCCTCAAATTTCCTTCCATTCATATCCCTCCCTCTGGTTTTATGTTTCACCGCTTCTTACCATATCTGATGTTCTTTTGTCTCCTTTTCATTGCTAGCCTTTGTCACTATCTCCACCCATCTACCAATCATCCCTGCTCACCTGTATCCACCCATCATTTGCCTGGCTCTGCCCAATCCTCACTTCTCTTTTCCAGCTTTCCCCCCCCCCTCCTCCTCATCAGTCTGACGAAGGGCCCTGTCCCAAAAAGTCATCTGTCATACCCTCCATAGATGCTGACTGACCGGCTGAGTTCCCTAGGTTCTTTCTTTTGCTCACCATTCCAGCATCTACATTCTCTCATATCTCTAATCTTAATAAATTGTTTCCTGCATGTATACCAAGGATATTTATATATAAAATTATGAGAAGTAAAGATATGATAGATAGTCAGAACTTTTTTCATCCGAGATGGAAATATCCAACACTTGGGAGAATAGCTATAGGATGAGAAGGAGAAAATATAATGGAGAAGTGTGGACAAAATATAATGAAGAAAAGTTATGCCCTTTATCCTTGAATTGTACGCTTTGAATGGCTTGATTGTATTCATGCATAGTCTTTTCACCAACTGGATAGTTCCGCAACACAAAAATACTTTTCACTGCACCTCATTACACATGACATTAATGTCCCTGTCCCACTTAGGAAACCTGAACGGAAACCTCTGGAAACTTTGCACCCCACCCAGGTTTCCGTGCGGTTCCCGGAGGTTGCAGGTGGTTGCTGGAGGTTGCAGGTAGTGAAAGCAGGTAGGGAGACTGACAAAAACCTCCAGGAACCGCACAGAAACCTTGGGTGGGGCACAAAGTCTCCAGAGGTTTCCGTTCAGGTTTCCCAAGTGGGACAGGGGCATAATAAACTAAAGAAACACAATGGAATATTCTCCACTTTCCTTGAAGAGTGCAGCTTCAACACTCAAGAATAACTAGTAACCCAACTGCCATCCTAGATATTCATTTCCTCAAGAATTATAACATCTTGGCTGCAATGTGTGCTATTTACAAAATGAAACATATTACTCGCATAGACGTGCCACCTTATAGAAAAAATGCTCTACACCCAAGAAAGTGGTGTATTTTCTCTTTGTCAGGGCAAATAGAAATGAGCAAGAAATGTTGGCTTTGCCAATGATACTGCATACCAAACCAAGCAACAATGCAGATTTACACAAAACAATTACAATTTTACTTCCTACTTTACTCAATTTACACTTTAGTCAATATTATTTTACTTTTTCAAAAGCTTTTTAGGATTCAGTCTAATTACATTAAGACACACATCATTGTGAGTACGTATGATTCTTGACTTCCCATAAGTCTGACCAACCTATTGTAAAAATAATTGAACGCAGGACTAAATTATCACATTCAAAGGATAAGACATTGAAAAAGCCCTCACTTATCCCACGGCTCATACCTGCAAAAGTAGTCTTCCTATTCCACTTAAAAGCTGAGGCTCTTGTTCTGGTTGGTATTGAATGACTGAGAGATACATGTCAACAGCAAGTACGTAGTCCTAGGAAGAGTGAAGAAAAGTAGGTAGTTTGTTCAATTCAGAATCTATATTCAATAAATCATCTTTAATCTTTGATGGCTACAATGCCATTTTGGAAAGATAAATGGGATCCATTTTATTTGCTAAAAAAAAATAGAAAAACTGAACAACATGAAACCAAAGCACAATTTACAGAACCCATTTACTCTGAGTAAATCTCAAACAAAAAAAGCCAATGTACAGGGATCGTAGGTTGGCGAGGACTCAGTGGGTTGAAGGGCATGTTTCCATGCTGTATCTCTAAAACTAAAAAATAAAACTAAATGGTATGAAGTTGTTCAGTAGATGATACCAGGTTCAACAAGATTAACATTTCAAAGGGGGTGGAAGATTGCAACCTTCACGTGGTCCGCCCAGTTTCAACTAATGCAATCAACTCGACGTGCACAAACGGAAGATCAAATAGAACAAGTTATCCAACAACTTTAGGCTGTGCACGCCACACGAAAGAAGAAGAGCATTTCAAAGGGACATCCAGTCCCTTCCTCATGCAAGAGGATTCCAGGCCTAACCACATGATGCTCCATGCCACCCCACCTCCACTCTCCTGCCCCCCAATATTTTATTAGGGCATCCTTACTCTCTCTCATCCTCCTTGATCACATATCCCAGTCCCAACACTAACCTTGACCCTACTTTCCAGCCTGATCATTCTTCACCACACACTCCCCCCCAATGGGAGCTCTCTCTCCCATTACCTTTCCCTGATCCCACACTGCATCTCTGCTCCAACTCCTATCACTTAACCAACTTCACCATCCATGTGAGCTTCCCCTCGCTGACACTGAACAGTTAGTACTCAGTAGTGGCTAGACCTTTGCATACTTCTTCCTGCACCTAAATTAATTTTGCGCCCAACATAACGTTGATCTCTTCTTCCCCTGCCTTATCTTTCGAGCCTCTTTATTTGGCAAGGAATCCTAATTCCCCAGTAATGTGCTTTCTCCCATCTCCAGCAGTGCCCATGTATTTGAAGACCTTTGCTGGGATCATTCCCCCTCTGATTGCACAGCACTGCACCAATCCAACCTCTTCATCGAACGTCCAGATAAGAACGTGCAGTGACCTAGACCATGCAGAGGCAAGATACCTCTTAATATCCCCTTCTTACCCTTATCTACTTCTCCTCCTATATCTCTCATTTTCTACATATCAAAGGTAAGCCATCGGCACTCACAAGGGCCGCAGCTATTCCTGTTTTTTTTTTCTTTTTGGCTTCATGCAACAGTCCTTGTTCCAAACCTAGAGAAAGAGGGGTGGGTGGTGGAGAAAGTGGACCTCGAGGGTACCTAAAATTGAAGAAGTCAATGTTCATACCATTGGGTTCCTGAAACCAAGCAGAATATGGGCTGCTGTTCATCCAGTTTGCTTATGGCCTCACTGGCAATAGAGGCAGCCCCGGACAGAAAGGTCCGTACAGGTATGTGGGTGGGAGTTTAAATGGTTGGCAACCAGGAAATCAGGTAGACTTGGCAGACTGAGCGCAAGTGTTCGTCGAAATGGTCGCCGAGTCTACGCTTGGTCTCACAGATGTACAGGAACCCAAATAGGAAACGCCAGATGCAGTAGATGAAGTTACAGGAGGTCCATGTGAATCCGTCTCATCTGGAAGGACTACTTGGGTCTGCAGAAGGACTGCTTGGGTCCGTGGGAGGAGGTAAGGGAGTAGGGACAGGTGTTACATCTCCTGCAGTCGCAGGGGAAAGTTCCTGGAGAGGTGTTGGTTTAGATGGGAAGGGATGAGTGAACCAAGGAGTTGCGGAGGCAGTGGTCTCTATGGAACGTGGAAAGGGATGGGGATGAGAAGTTGAACTAGCGTTGGGATCATGTTGGAGGATGATATGTTGAATGTGGAGGCTAGTGGGCTGGTGGACAGGGGATAGCAATGTTACAAAATTTTGAGATTTTAAAAATCAAGTCTGCAATTTATCCCATCAGATAAAGCATACAAATAAGTTTAATTTGACACCTAATTCACTTTCACATCTTCAGTATATAAAAGATGGCCATTTCCATACTCGGAAATTAGCATCTTGTTCCCTATTGCTTTTCCATTGACTTAACACAAAAGCTGTGACCGAGGAGTCAAAAGCCCATAGCTTCCTTAAAAATTAAGAGAACTGAATGAAATGTTCATTTATTTTAGATTGAAGCATTCTGAAACAAATATATAACATCTTACTTGGATGACCTGAAATTAAAGCATATAATTAGTTAATTATCTAATTGTAGTTAATCACAAAATTGACCGTTGTGACGGAAATAGTAATAAACAGCCAGACTGCCTTAAATTCAAAAATGTGATATTCTCAAGATCAGAACTTTAATATTATTGTATTATATGCTGTAAATCCGTAACAGATAGGTAAATAAATTACAATTTCTATGGAGAAGATCAGTTGCTGGCTGGTACATTGGCATATCATAATCAGTAGCAATTTTGGCATTGTAAACTACACATTTTTGCTCTTCAAACCACACATGACATGCCTTTCTGCCCACTACTTCCCTAATAACAATGTCCTGTAGATTCAATTTCTTAAGAAAAGGATAATTTCTTTAAATAGCCCAAGTATCCAAATAACAAACTAATCCCATTCACACAAGAATTCACAATATAACATGATTTTTAAATCTCACTGTCATGAATTTATATCCCAGATGGAAGGAATTTAATGTTTAATTCCCATAAATTAATCTAGAAACATCCACCCAAAATATAATAAAATTATTGTTTTTTGCACAATACATGTGACTCAAACTGTTGTGACTATTTAGTTTTAAAATAATAATCATGGAGAGAGAGAATAACACAAAATATAGACAATTTAGACGGCTTATTTCCAAAAAAAAAAAGGGCATTTTCATCTTGCTTCTGGAACACGATCGATTGGAACGTTGCATTTGCAGTGAATTTGAACCCCATATCGGCAGGAAAAACACTGCTGGTTCGTATGGGGCCCAAATCACATTTTCGCTTATAGAGGATTGATTAAAGTCATCCCAAGAAACAAGTTTATATGTAAAATAGACGACTTACACCGTGTTTTGTCCCGTACGTGAGATTCGTCACGTTGTAGGCGTTGACAGCGTTAGAAGTCGCTTTTATTTTAATATAATTATGAAATTGTCTCGTGATTAAATAAATAAATATATATTTAAAAATCGAGAATACAAGTCGGAACGATTTTTCTGCAGCAGCTAGCAGCCCGAGGAAATCTGCCTCGGACAGGCGGTAGAAAACTGGATTTTAATCCCGCCCCCCTCCCTCAAAAGGCACCAAAGTCGCGCGCACAGCCAGTGGCAGAACTGCAGCGCCGCTAAAGGTAAGTTTTGTAACATCGCTACAAGGGAACTCTTATTTTTGTTCCATCTGGGGTTGAGGGGGATCGAGAGCAGAACAGAGAGTGATGCATCTATGACAGCAGAGGGGAATCACATTTACTAAAGAAAGAGGACATCTCTCCACATGGTTCACTTTCCCCAACTCACTCGCCATCTGGTTTGATCTGTCTGTCATCCCTCTCATCTGGTTCTAACAATTACCAGTCTCGGTCTCCATTCTTACCCCACCCCCATCTGCTTAAAATGTTCTTTATTTTTTCTTGTGTTGCTATCCACCACTTCCAGCATTTGTTTTGCCCCTCCGTCCCACTGCAATATACTGGATATCTTCTCTTTATGTGCCCAGTCCTCATGCAGGGCAACCTCAAAATATTGACCATCCCTTTGCCTCCATAGATGTGCTTGACCCACTGAGTTTCCTGCAGTTTACTTCATTCTCCAAATTCCAGCATCCGCAGTCTCTTACATCTCCATCCTGCCGGCATACTGAACATGACTTATGGCACATAATGCCCCAAGTAAATGCAGATATTCAGTACAGGTGCACAACCTTTTATCCGAAAGCCTTGGGACCAGACACTTTTCGTAATTCAGAATTTTTCGGCTTTCGGAATGGAAGATTTTTAGCGTAGATTTTAACGGCTGGCTCAGTGGTAGAGTGCTCGGCTCATATCCGCAAGGTCGCGAGTTTGCGCCTCGATCCCGGCAGTTACTCGATCGCGAGTTTGAGTCTTCAATGTAGTTTTTCTTGCAGAATAGGAGAGAATAGGGAGGGTTAGTCTGGGATCATTCTCTGCGAGATGATCTTAGTGCGGGGAGACAAGTGTAGGAGAGGTGTACTGACTGTGTGGGCAGAACTTTGGAAGTGATTGCCCACCATTCTCAACAGCTGCTGAGTCTCCCTGTCCCTCCAACTCCAGAGGAACCCGTTCCCCGATGGGCCGCTACAGCGACAAGTGGCAGTTCGCCCACAGCCCGAGCTGCGCCACCTCATTCGCAACGCGGGTTCCTCTGGAGTTGGAGCGGGGCTGGGCTAGAGTTGTTGCTGGCTGTGAGTCTCTGGGATCTCCGTGCTTGCAGTGGGCCTGGGGGTCGGTGTCCCGATGAGGGGGCGCAGCTCGGGCTGTGGGAGAACTGCCACTTTGAGCTCTAGCGGCCCATCTGGGAGGGGCATCTGGTGGTCCTGACGTCTCTCAGCTCCTGGTCCAGGGGGGTGGCCGGAGACGTCAGGACCAACAAGAACCCGCTCCCCGATGCGCCGCTACAGCGACAAGTGGCAGTTCGCCCACAGCCGGAGCTGCGCCCCCTCATCCGCAACCCGGGTTCCTCTGGAGTTGGAGCGGGGCTGGGCTAGAGTTGCTGCTGGCTGTGAGTCTCGGGGATCTCCGTGCTTGCAGTCGGTGTCCCGTTGGTCTTGACGTCTCCGGTCACCCCCCTGGAATGGAGCTGAGACTGGGAACTGTACCGCCCTTGCCCCCTCCCTCTGCAACTGCAAACAAACCCCACTGCTCACCTGCAAGGGCGGTACAGTTCCCAGCCTCAGCTCCTGCATAGGGGGGTGGCCGGAGACGCCACAGCCCGAGCTGCGCCCCCTCATCCGCAACCTCAAGACCAAGACGTACTTTGCACACCATCAGCTTCTGTCCCTACGGGGAGCGTGTTCCTCTGGAATTGGAACGGGGCTTGCTGCTGGATGGGTCTCTGGGATCTCCGGCTGCACCTGGGGGGTGTCCGGGAGACGTCACAGCCACGAGCCGAGCTGCGCCCCCTCATCCGCAACAAGACCAAGACGTACCTTGCACACCATCAGCTTCTGTCCCTACGGGGAGCGTGTTCCTCTGGAATTGGAACGGGGCTGGGCTGCTGCTGGCTGTGGGTCTCTGGGATCTCCGTGCTTGCAGTGGGCCTGGGGGCAGGTGTCCCGTTGGTCCTGACGTCTCCGGTGACTGGCACTGGCTCCGACGTGAAGACAGTGCAAAGCCCCCGCGCCGGTGCAATGGGCAGGGAGCTGGAGAGGGGAGGGAAGGGGTCACACACATGGCCGGGAAGCAGAGGGGTGTAGGTGGGGTGAAACTGAAGGGAGCGACAATTTGCTGCTGCCTGCCCGCTGAGTTAAAAAGTTCCCACGCAAGACTCACGATGCACTGTGTATCGTGGGGCTACCGTGGGAACTTTTTAACTCAGCGGGCAGACAGCAGCAGATTGTCAATTATTAACCCTCCCGCACAACATACCATCACCTTCTCTTTTATGAATGGGGATTTAGTTCCCCTTTCTTCGAGGACCGACCGGAGGTTCCGCCGTCACCTCTGCGGGCCGCCCTCGGTGAACGTCTTCAAGGACCTTTCTTCAAGGACCGAAAAAATGTCCGCTATTCGGAGCTTTTCGTTATTTGGATCTTCGGATAAAAGGTTGTGCACCTGTACTTAGATTAAAAAAAGGGACCAAACATGCATGATAGAACATACAACAGGCTCTTTGGCCGACATCTTTGCTGAGCACAACCACCGTCTGGATGATTAATTGAGATTAATAAGAGAGTTAAACAGGTACTGATCAAAGCTTTAGACAAAGAAAACAAAGGTAAATATCAAAGCTGAGAAATGCAGGTCATAGTTGTTGCAGAAAGCTGAACAAAACAAGAGAAAGTGGAAATGCTGAGCAGTTCAGACAACGCCTGTAGGAAGAGAATACCTGAGATTATATTACAGATGAATAACCTTCTTACAGCACGACTGGCCAATTCTGACAGAAAAAACACTTTACCTGAAATTGTTGAATTTGAATTTGATAGAGGCCTAAAGAGCACAGTGCCTTAACAGAAGATGAGATGCTGTTCCTCAAACTTATGTTCAGCAACATAGATAGATAGGCCAGCGAGAAAGTGGGATGGTGAATGTGGCGTCACGTGAAAGGTGAAGATTAGCAGAAGTAATGAAATGATTAGTCATTCTGAGTAAGAAAACAGCACCAATCTTATTGCTAATGCTTTGGAAAGAGGGTTAATTAGAGGGACTTAAAATGGATGGTAACACAGATTGTTCTATGTATCCCACAAAGAGATTTCTCACATGGATGACAAGAGAAATTGAGTCTCTAGTCAGGAAAAAGGGGGTGTGGAACATGTATAGGCAGCTGGGATCAAATGCATTTCCGGAGGAGTTTTGGGAAGGATTCAGAGGGATTATTTATGTCAGAATATTTGGGTTAGTATTACAGTTGTACAAGTAGTTGAAGTTGCATTTGTAGTGTTGTGTTCAGATCTAATCACCCTGCTACAGGAAAGATGTTAAGGACTAGAAAGAGATGCAAAAGAAGGATTTACAAGGATGGACTGGAGGCCTATGCCTCAGGGATGATACTAAAGTGGGTGGTATTGTAGATTGCGAAGAGGGCTATCAAACATTACAACAAGACCTTGATCAGTTGGGTAAATGGGCTGAGGAATGGTTAATGGAGTTTCATGCAGATAGGTGAGAGGCGTTGCATTTTGGGAAGTCAAATCATGGCAGGACCTTCACAGTGAATGGCAAGGCCCTGGGGAGTGTTGTAGAGCAGAGGGATCTCGGAGTGCAGTTACACAGTTCCTTGAAAGTGGCATCACAGATACATAGTGTGGTCAAGACATTGGCCTTCATAGGTCAGGGTATTATTTATGTCAGAATATTATATTACAGTTGTACAAGTAGTTGAAGTTGCATTTGTAGTGTTGTGTTCAGATCTAATCACCCTGCTACAGGAAAGATGTTAAGCTAGAAAGAGTGCAAAAGAAGATTTACATGGATGTTGCCAGGACTAGAGGGCCTCCTATAGAGAGAGGTTGGGGCAGGCTAGGAATTTATTCTTTGGAGCACAAGAGGCGAAGGGGTGATCTTATGGAGCTGTATACGATTATGAGAGGGACAGAAAGGGTGAATGCCCAGAGTAGGGTAAATCAACAATTATAGGACGTGGGTTTAAGGTGAGAGTGGAAAGATTTAACAGGAATGGGAGGAGCATCTTTTTTAACAGAAAGGGTGGTGGGTATAGGTAATGCAGAAAAGATAGTTAAGGCAGATGGTATGGCAACATTTGACATTCAACGGCATTTGAACAGGTACATAGATGGGAAAGGTTTAGAGGGATATGCATCAAATGTGGACCCGTGTCATAGAGTCAGAGTGATACAGCATGGAAACAGGCCCTTCGACCCAACTTGCCCACACACTTGCCCATGTCCCAGCTGCACTAATCCCACCTGCCCGTGTTTGGTTCATATCCTTTCAAACCTATTCTATCCACATACTTGTATAACTGTTTCTTAAACGTTGGGATATTCCCTGCCTCAACTACGTCTTCTGGCAGCTTGTTCCATACACCCACCACCCTTTGTGAGAAAAAGGTGCCCCTCAGTTTCCTATTAATTTTTTCTCCTTCACCTTAAACCTATGTCCTCTGGTCCTCAATTCACCTACTCAGGTGCATCTACCTGATCTATTACTCTCATGATGTTATACACCTCTATAAGATCACTCCTCATCCTAGAGTCCTAGTCCACTTAACCTCTCCCTATAGCTCAGACCCTCTAATCCTGGCAACATCCATGTAAACCATATCTGTACCCTTTCCAACTTGACATCTTTCCTATAATATGGTGCCCAGAACTGAACTAAATGCAGCCTCACGGATGTCTTATACAACTGCAACATGATCTTCCAACTTCAATACACAATACTCTGACTGATGAAGGCCAATGTGCAAAAGCTTTTTTGACCACCCTATCGGCCTGCGACTTCACCTTCAAGGAACCATGCACCTGCGTCCTAGATCCTTCTGCTCCACAACACTCCCCAGATATATAATATGGATGACAAACAGTAATGGGCTCAGCTCCGAACCCTGAAGCACACCACCAGTCACAGAAGTAATCTTCCACCATCATCCTCACTTCCTTCCACAAAGGCAATTTTCTATCCATTCAGTTATCTCTCTCTGGTCGCATGCAATCCAGAGCAGCCCACCAAGTGGAACCTTGTCGAAAGCTATACTGAAGCCCAGTGCAGATGGGGCACAACTTGTTTGACACAAACATGTTGGGACAAAGGGCTTGTTTCCGAGGCGTATGACCGACAAGAAAAGAGCAGGAGCAAACCACCAGCTCCGACAAGCCCCATCACTCAATGTGATCATGGATGATCTACGCTGGCCTCAACTGCTTTTCTGTGCCTGTCCTCTATACTCAATGCCTCCATCTTTCAAATATTTGTATATTTCCACCTTAAACATAATGAATGATCTCCCCTCCACCACTCTCTGGGGCAAAGAATTGCACAATTCACCACCCTTGGAGAGCAGATGTTTTTGGCAACTCAATTGTAATTTGACCAGCCTCTTGTTTTGTTGTTATGTTCTGATGTTAGTGGTTCTCCCACGAGTGAGAACATTTTAACATCTACTCTGCCAAGCCTCCCTTTTAATTTTTTTTCCCAGCAAATGGATCCACCATCTTTAGTTTAATTTAATTTAGAGATACGGCGCGGAAACAGGTCCTTTGGCCTACCAGGTCTGCGCCGACCAGCGATCCCCGCACATTAACACTATCCTACACCCACTAGAGGTAACGTTTACATTTAGCAAGCCAATTAACCTACAAACCTGTACGTCTTTGGAGTATGGGAGGAAACCAAAGATCTTGGAGAAAACCCACGCAGATCACCGGGAGAACGTAGAAACACCGTACAGGCAGCACCCGTAGTCAGGATCGAACCCGGGTCTCCGGCGCTGCATTCTATGTAAGGCAGCAACTCTACTGCTGCGCCACCCTGACCAGCTGAGAGAACAGTAGAAATCGCCATTAATCTCCTGAGCCACTTTCTTTGAAACCCTTGGGTACAGTTCATTAGGTCCCTATTAGTCTTTAACCCCACATGTTTCTCCAATTCTATATCCCAACTTTATCACTAATCCCTGGGATGTCAGGACTGTCTTATTGGGATGTCAGGACTGTCTTATTGGGATGTCAGGACTGTCTTATGAAGTCTTATACTGGATAGACTTGGTTTATACTCTCTAGAATTTAGGAGATTGAGAGGGGATCTTATAGAAACTTACAAAATTCTTAAGGGGTTGGACAGGCTAGATGCAGGAAGATTGTTCCCGATGTTGGGGAAGTCCAGGACAAGGGGTCACAGCTTAAGGATAAGGGGGAAATCCTTTAAAACCGAGATGAGAACTTTTTTCACACAGAGAGTGGTGAATCTCTGGAACTCTCTGCCACAGAGGGTAGTTGAGGCCAGTTCATTGGCTATATTTAAGAGGGAGTTAGATGTGGCCCTTGTGGCTAAGGGGATCAGGGAGTATGGAGAGAAGGCAGGTACGGGATACTGAGTTGGATTGATCAGCCATGATCATATTGAATAGGCGGTGCAGGCTCGAAGGGCCGAATGGCCCACTCCTGCACCTATTTTCTATGTTTCTAATGCATTAAAATGTTGAGAACTATATTCTGCACTCTCTAAAACCCCTTTGTTCTACTTTTTGCACTTGACTCTGATCTGAGTGAATATTGTGCCAACCAAAGCTTTTCACAGTACCTCGGTACGTGACAATAATAAACTAAACCTTGTGATTGTGATTTAAAGTTCCTCAATGTTATTTGAAATTGTTATCTGAGCAACAATTTGCAGTGTCCTGCACAGCAAAGACTGATGCATAACTTAACATACCTGCCATATCTTTGTTTCTTCTTATTAATTCATCAGCCTCATTCTCTAGTTCCATTTACTTTAGCTTTCTTCCGATTTATTTATCCACAACTATCTATATTACTAAAACTCGTTGTTTCTGCTGGCAATGTGTCACTCTGCTCTGCTTTTTCCTATCTTCTTCCAAATACAAGGCCACAGCCTTCCCATTTTCACATATTCTACTCACATTTTGCCCGTCGAAGCGATAAACATCTTTCCGTCGCATTCCGACCTATATTTCCAAAGTTATTCATGATTTAAAGTTTCAAAAAATGCCAGAACCGCTTTCTCAGAGCGTCCATTGATGATGTCACAATGCCTCTCACAGTGCACCAATCACAATGGGCTCTCAAGCTGTCCAGGCCCTGGCGCTGCTCTACGACCTGGGTAAGTCCTGGGGCAGGGAATGGAAGTGAGGGGAGGAGGATGAGGGAAATGAGGAGGGGGATGGGGTAGGGTCTCTACCTCCCTCCCTCTCTGTCCCTCTCCCCCCTCCCCCTCTGTCCCTCCCCCCCCCCTCCCCCTCTATCCCCTTCCCCCTCTAACATCCCTCTCCATCCCCCTCCACCTCCCCCCCCCCTCCCCTGTGACGCCACGCCCCCCCCAAACCCCCCTGCGTTGGGGGACAGGACCCAACGGGTCTCATTTGGTCTAGTTCTTACTATATGTTTTGTTATTAAATGTGTTATGCCTTTTTTTTTTTTACCCCCCTTTCTTCTGAGCTGGCTTAGCACCAGCACATGCTGCTTTGCATGTCCTTCTTTTCACTTTAATGTTATCTTTGACCTCCTTTGCTAATCACAGATGGTGTTTTTTTTTTCATTGAATACCTCTTTCTAATTGGTATAAATTTTCACTGAACATTACAGGCCAGCTGTTCAAATATCTGCCACTATTCATCTACTGACCTGTCTCTTAGCTTAATTTTCCCAATCCACCTTAGACAGCTCCACCTTTAAACCACTATAATTGCCCTTTGTTAAATTGAAGATAGTGGTTTTGCCCTTGCGGTGTTCACCTACAAACTGTATCTGAAATTCTATCGTGCTGTGGACACTATCTCTTAGGGCATCTTTAACCATAAGATATCCAATGAAACTTACAGTTCCCTTCACCCTTGCCCGAGATATTGTCCCATTTATGCTCTGCCCTATCGCGAGGTTACATTTTGGGAGAGAGAATCTAAAAAGACTTTAGACATTTTTTTTCAAGGCTGCGATCCAACAGTTTTATTAAGAGATACAGCCCGGAAAAAGGCCCTTCGGCCCACCGAGTCCATGCCGACCAGCGATTTCCCCCACACACGAACACTATCCTATGCACACTAGGGACATTTTTTTTACAATTTTATCAAAGCCAATTAACCTACAAACCTGCCGCTGTAAGGCAGCAACTCTACTGCTGCACCACCGTACATTACAACATTTTTTTTTTGGATTAACTGAATTTGAATTGCCAGCATATCTGCAGGTCCATAAACTAGTCTTCTTTATTATGCCAAACCCATGAGAACAATACTACCCTCATCTGGGATTATTCCAATAAAGTTTCTTTCATATATCTATACATATCTCGCATTGTCCAGTCATACAGCATGTAGACAAGCCTTTCAGCCCACTGAATCCATGACGACCATCAAAAATGACTATTTATGGCTGGCGCTGATGATGGCTGCCACAGTGCACTGCTCCTTGCTGTTTTTTTATGTGTTTGATCGTTTGTGTCATCTGTGAAAACCCTACAAAGATCACTTTCACGAGAGAGGTACTCATTAACATCGGACATACCGTGCCTCCAAACATCGTTCCGAATTTCTTTCAATCACTGGATTACTTGGACACACTCGTCAGCGGGACTGTGGCTACGTTCAAGGTCTTGATACAGAGGAGGTCCCGCTCTGGAGCACTCACCCGACTCCAGAGACAAGGATCACGCACACCGCTCCCGAGCATATTCCTGGCAAATGTAAGTTCTCTCAATAACAAAGCGGACGAACTGCAACTCTTGCGCCGGACAAACAAGGACTTCTCTTGAGCTGCCGCCCTGTGTTTCACCGAGACCTGGCTGTGTGAGTCAACCCCGGACAGCGCGCTGCAACTGGCTGGCTTCCTACTTCACAGAGCTGATCGCGAAGTGGAGGCAGCGGGGAAATCAAGAGGCGGTGGAATATGCTTTTATACCAACCAGGACTGGTGCAGCAACATCACGGTAATGTCAAACTTCTGCTCTCCCAACCTAGAATCCTTCTTTATAAACTGCAAACCCTTCTACTCTCCGAGGGAATTTAACCTTTTTATTTTCTCTGGAGTCCACATCCACCCCCATGCCTGTGCAAGTGAGGCCCAAACACAACTCGCTGACCAGGTAATGAGGGTAGAGCAGTGGTTCCCAACGTGGGGCGTATGCCCCACAGGGGGGCAATTTGATTTTTAAGGGGGGCAATTGAGCGCGACTGAGGCTTTATTTGTTGTTTTCGTATGAGACAATCCACAAATATTTCAATACAGGTGCACAACCTTTTATCCGACGATCCAAATAACGAAAAGCTCCGAATAGCGACATTTTTTCGGTCCTTGAAGAAAGGTCCTTGAAGACGTTCACCGAGGGCGGCCCGCAGAGGTGACAGCGGAACCTCCGGTCGGTCCTCGAAGAAAGGGGAACTAAATCCCCATTCATAAAAGAGAAGGTGAGGGTATATTGCGCGGGAGGGTTAATAATTTACAATCTGCTGCTGCCTGCCCGCTGAGTTAAAAAAGTTCCCACGGTAGAATCACGATACACAGTGTATCGTGAGTCTTGCGTGGGAACTTTTTAACTCAGCGGGCAGGCAGCAGCAAATTGTCGCTCCCTTCAGTTTCACCCCACCTACACCCCTCTGCTTCCCGGCCATGTGTGTGACCCCTTCCCTCCCCTCTCCAGCTCCCCGCCCATTGCACCGGCGCGGGGGCTTTGCACTGCCTTCACGTCGGAGCCAGTGCCAGTCACCAGAGACGTCAGGACCAACGGGACACCGGCCCCCAGGCCCACTGCAAGCACGGAGATCCCAGAGACCCACAGCCAGCAGCAGCCCAGCCCCGTTCCAATTCCAGAGGAACACGCTCCCCGTAGGGACCGAAGCTGATGGTGTGCAAGGTGCGTCTTGGTCTTGAGGTTGTGGATGAGGGGGCGCAGCTCGGGCTGTGACGTCTCCGGCCACCCCCCTGTACAGGAGCTGAGACTGGGAACTGTGGAGTTGTTTGCAGTTGCAGAGGGAGGGGGCAAGGGCGGTAAAGTTCCCAGTCTCAGCTCCAGTCCAGGGGGGTGGCCGGAGACGTCAGGACCAACGGGACACCGACTGCAAGCACGGAGATCCCAGAGACTCACAGCAACAGCTCCAACTCCAGAGGAACATGAGCGCAGCTCGGGCTGTGGGCGAAACTGCCACTTGTCGCTGTAACGGCGCATCGGGGAGCGGGTTCTTGTTGGTCCTGACGTCTCCGGCCACCCCCCTGGTCAGAGCTGAGAGACGTCAGCCCAGCCCTCCCCGATCCCGCTACAGCGACAAGTGGCAGTTCGCCCACAGCCCGAGCTGCGCCCCCTCATCGGGACACCGACCCCCAGGCCCACTGCAAGCACGGAGATCCCAGAGACTCACAGCCAGCAGCAACTCTAGCCCAGCCCCGCTCCAACTCGGGTTGCGGATGAGGGGGCGCAGTTCGGGCTGTGGGCGAACTGCCACTTGTCGCCGTTGCGGCCCATCGGAGAGCGGCTTCCTCTGCAGTTGGAGGGACAGGGAGACACAGCGGCTTTTGAGAATGGTGGGCAATCACTTCCAAAGTTCTGCCCACACAGTCAGTACACCTCTCCCACACTTGTCTCCCGCACTAAGATCATCTCGCAGAGAATGATCCCAGCCTAACCCTCCCTATTCTCTCCTATTCTGCAAGAAAAAACTACATTGAAGACTCAAACTCGCGATCGAGTAACTGCCGGGATCGAGGCGCAAACTCGCGACCTTGCGGATACGAGCCGAGCACTCTGCCACTGCATCAGCCGTTAAAATCTACGCTAAAAATCTTCCATTCCGAAAGCCGAAAAATTCTGAATTACGAAAAGTGTCCGGTCCCAAGGCTTTCAGATAAAAGGTTGTGCACCTGTATTCTAATATAGAAATTTTCTCTATTTATTACCTGTGAATACTCTTTTATTATCATATTTATCATTATTATTATTTTAATACCACCTAATGTTTTTTTCATTTTTATTTACAGTTTTTTAGTAATTTCTTGCTCAGAACTTTAACTGTCTTTTGTTTATTTCATTTTTCTTTTTCATGGATGCCATGTTCTTTTGATGCTTGTTTAAACCAAGGTATTGGCGTGTTAAGCTTCTTCAGCTGAAACGGTTCACTTTTTAAATGATAAAAATTATATATCACCACATGTGGGGGGGGGAATCAGGATTTTAGAGGCGATTAGGTGGGGCATGGCCAAAAAAAGGTTGGGAACCACTGGGGTAGAGAGTGACTTCCCGGACTCCATGGTCATTGTTTTGGGGGACTTTAACAAAGCTAACCTCAGCCAAAGTACAGACTTCATGTTACTGCTCCACCAGAGGGGAGAGGCTTGACCACTGTACACTTCAAACAAGAATGCATATCGCTCTGTTCCCCAGGCGGGTCTGGGTCTCACTGATCATTGTTTAGTTCACCTTATTCCGACCTACAGGCAGAAACTAAAATCTGCTAAGCCTGTGGTCAGAACAACGAAAAGGTAGACAATAGAAAATGGGTTCAGGAGGAGGCCAATCGGCCCTTCGAAAACCTACAGTCCTGCTTTGACTGCACTGAGTGGAATGTGTTCATGGAACCAACCACAAGCCTCGATGAGTATACGGACACTGTAACATCATATGTCAGCTTTTGTGTGGACAGTTGCATTCCAACCAGGACTCGGACCTGGTTCAACAACAACAACAAACCCTGGTTTACAGCAGAACTCAGACAGCTCCTCCTTTCTAAAGAGGAGGCCTACAGGAGTGGGGATGCAGACCTCTACAGGCAGGCAAAGTAGAAGCTAAGAAGAGGAATCAGAGCTGCCAAGGAAAGGTACTGTGAGAGGTTGAGAAGCAAGTTCTCAGCTAGTGACTCTTCTTCAGTTTCGAAGGGCTTGCAAGAAATCACCAGCTACTAGAGGAAAGCCCCCCCGCTCTTTGGACAATCGTCAGCCGACCAATGACCTGAACGAGTTCTACTGCCGGTTCGATAAACAGAAACTTAACCCTGGTACCCCCTCACCCCCACCAACACTTCACACCTACTCACAGCACGACTGCAAAAGACTGGGGCCTCGTCCACTACCCACCCCCTCCCTATGCCACATCAATCTGGCCACTTCTCCATCACCAACAATAGAAATTGAGGAGGTGGAGAGGCTGTTCAGAAGACAGGGAAACCAGAAATCTCCAGGAACGGACAATGTTTCCTCCTCTATTCTCAAGCTCTGTGTCGAACAACTGGCACCGGTCTACACAGACATTTTCAACCAGTCCCTGCAAACCTGTACTGTCCCTGCCTGCTTCAAAGTCTCCACTATTGTCCCTGTACCCAAAAAGGCAGTGAAGAAAGCGAATGGCATGTTGACCTTCATAACAAGAGGAGTTGAGTATAGGAGCAAAGAGGTCCTTCTGCAGTTGTACAGGGCTCTAGTGAGACCACACCTGGAGTATTGTGTGCAGCTTTGGTCTCCAAATTTGGGGAAAGACATTCTTGCTATTGAGAGAGTGCAGCAAAGGTTCACAAGGTTAATTCCCGGGATGGTGGGACTGTCATAAGTTCATAGAATGGAGCGGCTGGGCTTGTATACTGTGGAATTTAGAAGGATGAGAGGGTATCTTATTGAAACATAAGATTATTAAGGGTTTGGACACGCTAGAGGCAGGAAACATGTTACCGATGTTGGGGCAGTCCAGAGCCAGGGGCCACAGTTTAATAATAAGGGGTAAGCCATTTAGAACGGAGATAAGGAAATGTTTTTTCACACAGGGAGTTGCGAGTCTGTGGAATTCTCTGCCTCAGAGGGTGGTGGAGGCCGGTTCTCTGGATGCTTTCAAGAGAAAGAGTTAAGGGCCTGTCCAACTTTCACGACCTAATTCACCACCCTTTTTACTCATGGACATTTTTCATCATGCTAGAAAAACGGCCCGACCTACTTGATGCCACGAGTACCTACGACTAGCATCACGACCTGCTCCGACCTACCTATGACCTTGTGATGGCCATGCTGCGAGTATGAGCTAAGGGCAAACTCGGCAAAGGTCGTGAATTAGGTTGTGAAAGTGGGACAGGCCCTACAGATAGAGCTCTTAAAAGATAGCAGATTCAAGGGATATGGAGAAAAGGCAAGAACGTGGTACTGAATGTGGATGATCAGCCATTATCACATTGAATGGCAGTGCTGGCTGGAAGGGTCGAATGTCCTACTCCTGCACCTATTGTCTATTGATTACTGGTCTTAATGACTACTGGCCTGTCACACTGACGTCTGTAGTCATGAAGACCCTTGAAAGACGTGCTGGCCAAGCTGGAAAATATCACTAACCCCCTGCTGGACCCTCTGCAGTTTGCATACCAGGCCAATAGATCTGTGGATGATGCAGTCAACCTGGGCCTGCACTTCATCCTCCAGCACCTAGACCGCCTGGGGACCTATGCAAGGATTTTGTTTGTTGATTTTAGCTTTGCATTCAATACCATTGTGCCAGAGCTACAAACTTTCCAAGCTGACTGTGCCTGAACCCCTCTGCGGGTGGATCACCAGCTTCCTGACAGACAGGAAACAGCATGCAAGGTGTCCTTGAGACTTTTGAAAGGCGCCCACAAATAAAATTTATTATTATTATGCGAGGCTGGGAAAGCAAATCTTGGACCCGCAGTATAGGAGCACCGCAAGGCTAAGTATTCTCCCCTCTCTATTCCAACGACTGCACCTCCACAGACTCCTGTCAAGCTTCTCAAGTTTGCGGACGACATAACCGTTTGGACTGATCCAGGATGGGGAAGAATCTGCCTACAGACAGGAAGTGACACAGCTGGCATCCTGGTGCCATCGCAATAACCTGGAGCTCAATGCTCTTAAGACAGTGGAATTGATTGTGGACTTTAAGAAAGCTCCCCCTACACTCACCCCACTCACCATCAACAGTCACATCTGTGGAATATTTTAAGTTCCTGGGAACCATCATCTCCAAGGACCTTAAATGGGGGGCCACCATCGACTCCACAGTCAAAAAGGCACAACAGAGGATGTACTTCCTGTGGCAGCTGAGGAAACACAATCTGCCACAGGCAATGATGGTCCAATTCTATACAGCCATCGTAGAGTCTGTCCTCAGCTTCTCCATCATGGTCTGGTTTGGCTCAGCCACCAAGCATGACACACGGAGGCTGCAGCGAATCGTCCGATCAGCTGAGAAGGTTGTTGGCTGCATCCTTCCCTCCATTGACAAACTGTACACTGCAAGAGCCAGGAAGCGAGCGGGCAAGATCATCTCTGACCCCTCTCACCCTGGCCACAAACTCTTTGAATCACTTCCCTTTGGAAGGCGACTCCAGACTGTCAAAGCTGCCACAGCCAGACATAAAACAGCTTTTTTCCACGAGTAGTAGCTCTCTTCAATAACCAAAAATCTGTAGCCTACTTTTGCTCTGGTATTTTATTTAATTCACATGTTTAATTGATAATGTTTTATTATTAATATTTAATGTTCCATGTGTCATTCTTAATTGTCACTGTATGTCATGTTGTCACTTGCTAGCAGAGCACCAAGGCAAATTCCTTGTTTGTGAACATACTTGGCCAATAAACATTCATTCATTTATTACCTATTACTGACTCCTATTTTATCCTTGCCACATTCCTCAAAAACATCCTAGATGCTACCAGTCATCTACACACTGGATGGAATATAAAGTGGCCAATTAATCCTGGTACTTGTCTTCACTTGTTCTAATCCTCTGGAAATGTTTGCATGGTTAAATTTTAGATTATCAGAGGATTATGGATTATTTATAATGAGACGACTCTTAATGGTCCATAAAGATCCAATGTGCTGAAAATCACGAATGATGCATGAAATAAATAGCAAATTTCCAGTAATAGGAGGGCAGATAACAAGAGGGACCAGATTTAAACTAAGTGATAAAAGAATCAGAGACAACTTCAGAGACAACTAAAGCAGAGAAGTCTGCCGAAGCTTGCCAGAGATGCAATTGTTTTCCGGGTCCGATCTCCGGTCGCTCTGCTGCCTAATATCATGATGCTGGAGGCCTTGCTCGGGATTGACTGAGCCCCACCGTGGGGCGTGGACATACCATCGGAGCCTGCGGTCTCTTGCCTGGGATTGACGTTCCAACCGCGGCCTGCGGACATGGAAGGTAGCCGGTTCAAATCCCGCTTGGAGTGCATACTGTCGTTGTGTCCTTGGGCAAGACACTTCACCCACCTTTGCCTGTAATGGAATGGCGGCAGGCGCGGGCACACCGCGACGCCCTGTGTCTCCCTTTCAAGGGAGATGCTAAAAATGCATTTCGTTGTCTCTGTACTGTACACTGACAATGACAATAAATTGAATCATTTCATTTTTTTTTTTTTTTTTTTTCATTTAACATCAAGGGCTCGCAGTCTTGCGTAGAAACCGTAGATTTCGAGAGCTCCAACGACGCAAAAGGATCAACTAGTTCCGACCCGGGGTCAGGTCGCTCAAAAGCGGGGGAGTTGACATTCCCCCGATGCAGCTTATTCGTACAGACGCGGAGGCTCGACCGCCGACCGCAGGAGGACAAAGAAGGGAAGGGATTGAACTTTTTTTCGCCTTACATCACAGTGAGGAATGCGGAGGAGTCACTGTGGTGGATGTTTATGTTAAAATGTATTTTGTGTGTTCTGCTGCTTTTTATTGGTATGAGTGTATGGCAAATGAAATTCCTCGTATGTTGCAAAACACACTTGGCTATTAAATTATTATTGTATTATATGATCATAGTCTGAAAGGGTGTTGAAAGAGTCATTTGGGAATTTGTTAAATACCTGAATGGGAAAACAATTGCAAAACAATGGGGAAAGACCACAGGAAATAGAATAAAGTAAAATTCTGTTGCACATTATAATTTTTTACAAAAAGTCAACATGGCCCGAGATAGCTGGATGTTAGTAAGTCTGTTTCTTTCAATGGATGCTTGCCTAAAAGTCGCTCAGTTAAGTGCGTTTGAGAGTTGCAGGGGATATGCATTTCGTTATCTTGTACTGATACTTGTATTTGTGCGATGACATTAAAGTTGAATTGAATTGAATATTGATCTTAACTCACAATAGAATTGCTATCTAGTTTTTGGATGTGCTGCTTTGCAAATAATGGGGGAAGGCAATTCCACTGAAAGGTATCCTTAATTTCCTGCCAGTCTTTAAATCACCGTTTCCTTAAGGGCCTGTCCCACTTACGTGTCCCTTGCACACAAATTATGCGACCCCGTGGTCGCATTGAGGCGCACGGGCATCGTATGGCCGCGCAGGGCCAGTCCCACTGAGAATCTCGGAGGGGTGTGTAGTTGTGCGCGACATCGCACGGGGCTCCGAAATTTTTGTAGCAAACAAAATCTTTGCGCGCCAATGGCCTGTCACGTAACTGACGGCCTAAGCAGGACAGGCCCAAGACCCTGGCGTGACGCAACGTCTCACCTCCAACAGCAGCAGAAGCAGGCAAACGATCGCCGAACTCGGCCTGGGGCTCACAGCCGTTGCGGTCCGGATCCACCCCCACTTCTACTCCCAGAGCGGGGCCAAGAAAATTGAAGATGCACACAAAATGCAGGAGTAACTCAGCGAGACCGGCAGCATCTCTGGAGGGAAGGAATGGATGACGTTTTGGGTCAAGACACCTTCTTTTCAGACTGAAGAAGAGTCTCGACATGAAACGTCACCCATTGCTTCTCTCCAGAGATGCTGACGGTCCCGCTAAGTTACTCCAGCTTTGCGTCCATCTTCAAATGTCATCACGTGCTCCAGACAGGTGTGCGTACGCATGAAATCGCGTAATTTGCGTGCCAAGGACACGTAAGTGGGACAGGCCCTTTACCTACTTTGATCATGTAACAGATCAATATATCAACCTAGTAACTATTCTTGTTGCATAAAGCTATAGAGGGGGCTGCTGGAAGCTATTCAAATGCAAGGCATAAAAATTATTTTTTTATTGAGAAATAAAGATAACTGGCACTACTGATCTTTAAACAATTTAGTTATTGCCACAAATTGGGATCAAACCTATAACCTACCTTGTGACAAAGTATTGGAGTAACTCAGTGGTCAATCTTCTAAATTACTCCAGCATTTTGCCTTTTTTTTGTAAACTGGCATCTGCATTTCCTTGCTTTAATCTTCTTTGCGAGTAATGTCCAATTACTTACATTATCACCTTATTAAAATGTACAAAACACCACATTCTACTTTATCAACAGGTGGCAAATATGATTTGGCCAACATCTGTAAATCACAGCATGTAAATCTGCTATCCTTCAATCAGTCAATAACATTGTTTAAATAAAACTACAATCTCTAACTCGCTCGGATAACATTCAAACCAACCCAGTTGCCACTGCCATACTTATGAGCATAAAAGGCACCCAAGGTCTTCCCTTTTGCAAGCATATTATTCTGCATTTTTCCAAAGTCACTCTACCGAAAAGGACACAGATTGGACAATTGAAGAAGCATACAAAAACATAATGAATAAACCCATACCCATCATCAGCCTGTATATATGTGGATTTTACAGTATGGAATTCAGCCAAGTGCTGTAACACTTGAGACTGATCCACACCCATACTGACATAAACTGACCTCAAAGGGTAAATGTTGGACTGCGAAAAAGCAGGAACATTTCATTTATAATTCTTGTGGAATACTGTCCAATCTGTCACCTCCCCTGCAGAAGACATGCAATAAAATCTATTTAAAAAGGGGTCGGATGTGATGCTTCCACTGTTGAAAAGGCTGTTTTGATTTATATAATGGGAATGGCAATTTCTAGAAAGAATCTAGAAGCAGTTACTTCCTGCATATCTGCCACTCAACTTCAGAAGAGAGGAAGGCGCAAAACAAAAATCTATAATAGATCAGAAGAGACCAGAATACTATTTCTTCTTTGGAACCAATTAATAGAATGGTCATCAATTGTCATAAACTATCTGGTAATACAGTGTAATTAATTTACTCAATGTTCAGGGCAATTCACATACAAATGATTTAACAAAGTAACAACATTATCATGTTTATCTGGTTGGGAAAAAAAAGGTTTTGATACATTTCTGGAGGAACTTTTTAAATTATTCACTTTTCGGGAGGTGGGGTTCAGCAAAGTAACAAAGCCAGCAATTTACAGTCCTAACTACCCTTCTGGATCACTCATCTTCATGTTTTAAGTACATCCACAATGTTGTTTGGTATGGAGCCCCGGGACTTAGATGGTGGAAGTAAGATGATGGGATGTCTTGAATAGAATTAGCACCCCAATATTTATTTAGGATCAGGTGGGTGGCACAGTGGCACAGCTGTTGATGCTGCTACTGCACACCTCCAGCGAACAGAGTTTGATTCTGACATTCAGCACTGTTTGTGTGGTGTCTGTACATTCTCTCTGTGACCGAATAGCTTTCCCCACAGGTTACAGTTTTCTCCTGTATCTGAAAGATTTACTGGTAGGTTAAATGGCTTTCAGACACAGTCTTTAAACTCTTTGATCAAGTTTTTGGTCATCTACACCCAAATTATCATTTGTGTCAAATTTTGTTTGATAGCAGTGAAATTTATCAAGAAAATTTACTATCTTATATGGTAAGTTGACTGGTCAGTGCAAGAGAATCAAGGCATCGGTGGTGAACCAGAGAAGTTACATGAAAATAAGTGGGGATTGAGATTGATGGGAATGCTAACAGACTTTATGGGGTAAATGGCTCTCCTTTCTTATTATGCTGCAAAATATGTGAAATAAAGAGGGAATGAATGGAATTTTCAATCCAATTCAGTTTTGATGACAAAGATTCTAACAGCAGAGGGCGATGTTCTACAAAATAATAAATTTACCTCTATAAAGCTGTACTAATTTTTCATGCAGAATACTACAGCTGGCGCCTCGGATCAAATTTAAAGCATTTAACAAGAAATTTGGGTATGCATGAAAGAAGAATTTCAAAAAACCTTAAAAATTGCAGTAAGCTGCAAATACTGGTCCCATGGTGCATGTGTTGTTAGAAATAATAAATCTGGAACAGGACATTAAATATATAGACATGGCATTGTTTTGGATTTCATAAAATGCAATTAAAACACCTTTATGTGAAGAGATCTTCACTTTATCTAACATGTCTGGTTTAAATTATCTGCACATCTCAGTTTCTTCTGCTACAATACACATTTTGAACTAAACTGGTGCATTGCATACGGAAGTGCTCAGATCATCGCATATATACGGTAATCCTGCAGCTCACAGCCACCCACGTACCTTCATCATCAGCAGGCAGTTTGCCATGGAGTACATCACACGCCCCAGACGTGACCTCCACAACTGCATAGAAGCTGCAAGACACAGGGGCATCTCATAAAAATATGGCGGACAAATAGTTGCTTTCTGTTACTAGTTTCACCGATTCAACTGTCAGTGAGCATTGGCAATGGATTACATAATTTTATGATTTCTATTACTACTATCCCGAAAAAAAGTATAGCCAATGTATTCTCCTGCAATGCAACGAGGACTGCAAACAGATTTATGGTTAAAAGCTTAATGTTTAAAAGCTTAAAAAAAAAAAGAAAATAATTCAGTTTGAATATCTGCTTGGAAAAGACAATATAATTTATTAAAATCATTCATATTTAATATTTTTACATTCTATTTTAATTAAGTGATGCATAAGTAAAAAATATTTAAAACAAAACAAAGCCAAGGAGAAATTGTGAAAAGCCATAGAAAAATCACTGAAGAACCACAATGCATGTTTTGGATATACTCTAATTCAGGTGGCAATTTAGCTGTGCAATACTAATATAACAAGAACTGAACTGGCAGTTGCTGTATGACATTATTTATGCATTTAGTGGGGCCTATATATATATATCCAAAGACATAAAATAATGAATTTCCTCACCCACAATTTCATCCTATTTTTCTGTGATGTTTTCCAATGGATTTTAAGGCAGTGGTCCATCGTGGAGCAATACCAGCCCACAGTATGGCCAAAAGCCAGCTGAACATTTTGTGGTTGACACTGACCAAGAAGCTACTGAGCTGTGGTTATTTCCTCCCTCCCTCCCCGGAGAATATCTGAAACTGATGACTAGCTAAGTACGTCACCAAAATGACAATTATACCAGTCCAGTTTGGAATAATCAGTAGAATATTTGAATGCATGTATCACAGCCAAACCCAACATCTATGCAAGCATTAACTATGCTTCATAGTATTTCATTAATCACCACCTGGAACACAGGATGATTTCCTTTCCTCAATCCTGGGAAGAGTTCCTTTCCATAGCGTGTGGGGAGTCTGGCCCGGGCCAGCACGGCCTGGGCTGCACAAAGTACCAAACTTGGTTGGGCCGCCAGGGGTAAAGTTGCGGGGAAGGCAGGAGCGTTGAGAAGGAGGGGGTCGGAGATCATGGCAGCAACTCACTCACCGCTGCCGGGGAGGGGAGTAGCTCGGGTGGCTGCGAGCGGCAGCAGGGACCTGACAGCGGAACCAGCCACCAGCTCAGCGCCTTCTGCCGGCCCACCTGCCAGCCAACCATGGTGTCCTTCGGCACAGGCGCAACCGGAAGTCCCCATCCCTCAGACCTGAACCGCACAGCGTATTGTCGGACAGGCGAAGATGGAGGCTCCCCGGTCCTCATTGCCTCTTTGAAGGAGTTTCACATCTTTCTTTCTACTGACCACACCCAACCCTTGATCCTGTCCCGCCAGTCTTTTTTCAAAATTTAGCAACTCAAAACGGGGGTGCGTCTTCGATGCAGGTGCATCTTTGACGCCAGGAAATACGGTAGGTGCAGTGAAATGCTTTGTTATGAAGTAATATCTACCTTCAACTACATACAATGCCTTCCATAATGTTTGGGACACAGCAATGTCATGTAAATGAAAGTAGTCATGTTTAGTATTTTGTTGCGTATCCTTTGCATGCAATGGCTGCTTGAAGTCTGCGATTCATGGACATCACCAGTTGCTGGGGGGAGTCTTCTATGGTGATGCTCTGTCAGGCCTGTATTGCAGCCATCTTTAGCTTCAGCAACCATACATGCCTAGGCCATAACACCCCCACTACCGTGTTTCACAAATCAGGTGGAATGCTTTGGATCTTAGGCAGTTCCTTCTCTCCTCCATACTTTGCTCTTGCCATCACTCTGATATGTTCATCTTGGTCTCATCTGTCCACAATACCCTTTTCCAGAACTGTGGTTGTTCTTTTAAGTACTTCTTGGCAAACTGTAACCGGGTCATTCTATTTCTGCGGCGAACTAGTAGTTTGCATCTTGCAGTGCAGTCTCTGTATTTTTGTTCATGAAGTCTTCTGCGGACAGTGGTCATTGACAAATCCACACCCAACTCCTGAAGAGTGTTTCTGATCCGTCGGACATGTCTTTGAGGATTTTTCTTTATTATAGAGAGAATTATTCTGTCATCAGCTGTGGAGGCCTTCCTTGGCCTGCCAGTCCCTTTGCGATTAGTAAACTCACCAGTGCTCTCTTTCTTCTTAATGACGTTCCAAACAGTTCATTTTGGTAAGCCTAAGGTTTAGCTGATGTCTCTATAACAGTTTTATTCTTGTTTCTCAGTCTCATAATGGCTTCTTTGACTTTCATTGGCACAACTTTGGTCCTCATGTTGATAAACAGCAATAAAAATTTGCAAAGGTAGACTGGAGGAAAGACTAGGTGCTGAGAGCTCTCTCATTACTAGCATTACTAGCCCTGTCCCACGTACGAGTTCATTCCAAGAGCGATCCACATTTTTGAATTTTCAAGGCAGTCTTGGTGTTTATTACTATTTCCGTCACAACGGTCAATTTTGTAATTAGCGACAATTAGGCAACTAATTATATACTTTTAATTTCAGGTCATCCAAGTAAAATGTTTCATACTTTTTTCAGAATGCTTCAATCTATAATAACTGAAAATTTCATTCAGTTCTCTTAATTTTTAAGAAAGTTATGGGACTTTGACTGTCCTCGATCACAGCTTTTGTGTTAAGTCAATGAAAAAGCAATAGGAAACAAGATGCTAATTACCGAGTATGAAAATGATCATAACTTTTAAAATACTGAAGATATGAAAGTGAATTTGGTATCAAGTTAAAATTATTTTTATGCTTTATCTGATGGGATAAATTACAGGCTTGATTTTTAAAATCTCAAAATGTTGTAACATTCCTACATTGGCTTTCATCAATCAGAGTATTGAGTATAGAAGTTGGAAGGTCATGTTGCAGTTGTGTAAGACTTTGGTGAGCCCCCATTTAGAGTATTGTATTCATTTCTGGGCACCATGTTATAGGGAAAACGTTGTTAAGCTGGAAAGGACACAGAGAAGATTACAAGGATGTTGCCAGGACTAGAGGTTCTGAGCTATAGGGAAAGGTTGAATAGGCTGGGAGCACAGGAGGATGAGGGGCAATCTTATAGGTGCATAAATCATGAGGGGAATAGATTGGGTAGATGCACAGAGTCTCTTGTCCAGAGTAGGTGATTTGAGGACCAGACATAGGTTTAAGGTGAAGGGGAAATGATTTAATGGGAATCTGAAGGGTTACTTTTTCACACAAAAGGTGGTGGGGGTATGGAACAAGCTGCCAGAGGAGGTAATTGAGGTAGGGACAATCCCAACATTTAAGAAACAGACAGGTACATGGATAGGACAGGTTTGAAGGGATACGGGCCAAACACAGACAGATGAGACTAGTGTAGATGGGACATGTTGGCCAGTGTGGGCAAGTTGAGTCCACGCTGTATCACTCTATGACCTCTCAGTCTCCACGGTGCAGAGAATGAAGTCCTAGCCTGCCTAACCTTTCAATAACACAGGACTTCAAGCTTTGGCAACATCCTTATAAATTTTCTCTGCACCTTTTCCAGCTTAATGGCATCTTTCATATAACAGAATGACAAATATGAAAACGATACTCCAAGTGTAGTCTCATTAATCTTGTACATCTGTAACGTAATGTTCTAATTTATATCCTTCGTTCCCTGACCAATGAGCCAATGTGCAAAAAGCCTTCTCCGCTACCTGTGATGCCACTTTCAAGGAACAGTGTGCTTGGACCCGTTCCATTCTATAACACACTCTACAACACTGCAGTTCATTGTACAGGTTCTGCCCTGGTTTGAATTCCCAAAATGAAACACCTCACACTTATCTGCATTAAACTCTTTTAGTTATTCCTTTACCTACTTGCCCAGCTGTTCAACATCTGCTGTAGATCTTGATAACCATCTTCATTGTCTATGATACCGCCTATTTTGTCTCTTGTGCACTTACTAATCATGCCTTGTACTTTTAGTGTCATCTGCAAACTTAATAACCATGCTTCATAGATGATGCATCATGGCACAGTTCTAACCTTTCCAATATTATGGAAGCCAATCTGATTCACTCTGTTATAAATAGATTGCACTGAATATAGTACACTTCCAACAAATAATGGAAAATGTTTTGAAGAACCTTATTGCTCAGATTTGCTTTGTACACCAACATAAAACAATCAACCCAAATGTAGCCCCATTAATCAACTTTCAATCATCAGCAGTGTTGGAAACTGTTGTGGATAGCACAAGTGACACATTAATTAACAACCTACTCACTAAAGCCCAACTTGACTTCCACCAGGATCATTCTGGTCCAGACCAAAAATATCCATAGCAGCATATGACCAAATGTGACATCAAGGAGTCACAGTAAAACTGAAGTCAAATTGAATCTGGGTGAGGAGTGTGCATATGAAACAGTATCAAACCTGTATCAAACATAGAGAAAGATAGTCGTGACAATCATCTGTCCAGGACAAGTCTATTAAAACTCCTCAGGATAATTTTCAGGGTCCTATCGACAGTTCCATCAATGTTTTCCCCATATATTTTAAAGTAAAAGATGCATATTTATCAATAATTACATAATGTTCTGCATTAAATACTGAGTATAAGTGCAGCTCAGAAACTCGCTCCCAAATGGTTTCCCACCATGCATAATGGGTGCCAGGTAAGTAACAGAATACTCTCCAGTAGGCTTAACCAATCAAGAACTCGGACATCAATCCGCAACAAAGCAGTCTAATGAAATGGGAAGCAGCAATCTCCTTAAACATTGAATTCCTTTATCATCCTGTCTTAGAAACCTCCAGGGAGTAACGTCTTATCGTACATCGGCGTAGGATTATCTATATTCACACAGACTGCAACATTAAGGTGGTAACTGCCCCTTACAGTGACAGACCAGCAAATGGAATAACTCTCATATCTGGCCAATGAATGGGAAAAATGCCAAATCCAAATACAGAAATTATCCCTATGTTGCCTGTTACTACAATTGCACAATGACTTGTACATGAAATGCAAACACATGATATCCAATGTTTCCTTCCTACATAGTTATTCTTGTTTAAGCAGTTTATTTCTGACAGTCACATATCATTTGATAATTAAAATGTCAAATGGACAAACTTGGGAATGTATTATTTTCAAACTGAAAGGTTACAGCTTTCCATATTTGAAATTTATAATGGAAACTCCTTTGCAGTGCTGCATTTTTTAACGCCTGGGCTCGAAATTAACGGTTGCCCGGGTGCCATTGACCATTCAAAGCGCCGCCGGGCAACCTAAACACCGAGTCATTTTGCCCGGATTGGCAACCAGATACTGGTTTGTACCGAAGATAGACACAAAAAACTGGAGTGAGTATGCGGGTCAGGCAGCTGGAGAAAAGGAACGCAACGTTTTGTGTCGGCGGTGACGGCTGTATTGCGTGGGCAAGATACTAGGTGCGGGGTGACGAAGGGTCGCAGCGAATGACGGCCCCGAACAGCGGCTCCATCTCCTCCCACACCCCGCCCGCCCTGATAAGGGCCACTGCTTGCAAACTCGCTAACCAAAGATCTTATAGCAGAGCTCCGCTATAGGATCTTTGCCGCTAACGGCGCTTTAAAAAAAAACCCTCCCGCACGCCAAGGCCGAGAGGAGGGAGGGAGGGGGAGGCCTCGGCGTGCGGGAGGGTTTGTTTTGAAAGCGGTTTTCGCCGTTAGCGGGATTGCTGTCGCTGCCGCTGCTGCTGCTGTGCGGGGCCCGTCATTCGCTCCCACATTTCTGAAGCAGCTGCACCATAGATCATATAGCTGTAGGATCTTTGAGCTGCACCGCTTGGCTCCCTTGGCTGGCGGAGGAGGGAGGCGGTGGTGAGGAAATCCCAACGGCCAAGGCAGCGGGCCGATGTTTTCCGAGGAGCGCTGACCCTCCTTCCTCCCCACCTCCCCCCCCCTCTCTCTCTCTCTCTCTTTCTCTCTCTCTCTCTCTCTCGTATGCCCCCTCCACCCACCCTTTATCCCGGGACCCCTCCTCTACATCCGGCACTGATCCCCATTCCCGCCTCTATTCAGTCCTCACTGACAGCCCCTGCGCTTCACCCCCCCCCCAATCTATTCATCCCGCACTGATCACCCTATCCACCTCTCATTGATTCTCCTGCCCCCCCCCCCCCCCCCCATCCCATCCTGCACTGGTTCTCCAATTCACCCTGTACTTACCCCTTTCCCATCCATCCTGCACTTCTCCTCCATCCATCCTATACTGATCCCCCATCCATCCTGTACTAATCCATGCATTCATCCCATACTGACCCAACCTCCATTTACCCTGAACCTTCCCCCATTCTGCTCACCTTTTAACTGGAACACGTAAGAGGGAGCACGTAACGCCTACACTGGCTGCCTGTGTACTTACAGAGTTCATTTTAAGATTATTTTATTAGTTTTTAAATCTTTAAATGGTCTCGCCCCGCCTTACCTCTCTGAGCTGCTTCATCCCTACGCTCCTGCTCGGTGCCTCAGGTCAGCTGATCAGCTGCTCCTGGAGGTACCGAGGTCTAAGCGGAAGCTCAGAGGGGATAGAGCCTTCTCTGTTGCTGCTCCGACATTATGGAACACTCTACCTTTGCACATTAGACAGGCCCCTTCACTGTCCATTTTCAAAACTTAAAACCCTTTTCTATTCCTTGGCTTTCACCCCTGCATGAGACTTTGCTCTTGTTTTAGTGTTTCGATTATTGTTTTTTTATTGTTTTTACTATCTTTTAATGTTTTTATTGTTTTGTTTTATGTTTATGATTAGTCATGTACAGCACTTTGTTGCAACAGTGGTTGTTTTTAAAGTGCTCTATAAATAAAGTTCAGTTCAGTTCCATTCATCCTGCAGTGATATTCCCATTCATCCTGTACAGACCCTCCGATCCACCCTGTACTGACACCCCCACCTGTGATATTCCCATTCATCCTGTGCAGATCTCTTCCCCCCCCCCCAGGCCATCTATCCACCCCACACTGATTCACACACACCCCCTTCCCTGACCCTATTGTCCTGGAAATGTCTTCAGAGCGAATATTGACTATGTTTGATAACGGAATGCAATCAAATGTGTTTTTATTCCCAATGTTATTATTTGTTTTACTCCATATAGATGGATTAATTAAATTGTGAACATGTGAAACATTAAAACCGCAGTGTTCGATTGTCATTGCTACCGTTGACACGTTATTACAGAATTCATTTTAACGGCAAATCAATGCTCTTACTATGGAGTATCAGTACTGTAGTTATTTAATGAGCAACATTCACAACTATACGTACGCATATATGTTACCATGGTCCAGGATTTATTGACACAGGTTGAGCATACGCTGAATAATCCAAACACATTTTTGTTTGGAAGTGGAAAGAACTAATAGAAATTGCATTAACTGCAATGTGTAAAAAGAGTTGAGAAACTGTCTTATAATTTTGCTGCATGTCATTGTGGGATATATCATGTCTTGAGTGGTGAATGTTTAGTTTGTGACTTTATTTGAAGCAGAAATAATATGTGAATGCTTCATTGAGTATAATTCCGACTGGTAACTACGCGCTTTATCAGAGCACATTATCGCACGCGTCATGCAAGCCGTCTTAAATGACCACCTAAACTGTCATTTGGTAATGTAAAGAGCTGCCAAGGTTGCCCGGCTGGCACCAGGGAAAAAAAGTTAAGCGAGAGCCCTGAACGCGGTATATAAGAACTATCATTTTTCAAAATATTGAGCGATTATACAGCACTGTTGCATCGCAAAGAAATGAGGAAGCTATTTCAGTGAAAACGTTAAGACTGATTTATAAGAAACTAAACACTGAATGCTCAAAATCTGAGATGACAATCAGAAGTGTTTGAAATGCTTAAAAGGTCAGGTACCACCTGTTCGTTCAGAAAGTACAGTTTATGGTTTTGTTGACGATTTTCCATCAAACTGGAAAAGATTGGACAAGATGCAGATAAAGTGGCACTGAAAATCAATGGAAAGGGTTGAGATTGTGTGAGATGAAAAGAGTATAACTGACAAAAATCAACAATGGTTACCCATAAAGGAACCAATGATCATTCTAGAGACAAAAAGGGGAAAAGCAGAATCATTCTATGAAACTGGTGAACATTACATTGAATGTAGAAGACTATAACCCGTCCTGACTAAAGCCGAGGCATTGTTCCTTGATTTTAAGTTCAGTCTCAATGGAACAGAAAGATGTTGAAGACAATAACAGTGCACTTACGAGGATAATTAATGCAACAGGAAACTAGAAGCTTCGTTCCTTCATCCACCTCCATTTTCAATTGGACAATCTGGCAAAATATGTATGCCTTTTTCACTATCAACACAACCTCCACTTTTTATGACACATTCACATGTAACACCGATCATGTCAACTCAACCATTTCTAATATGCAATCCCGAAAATATATTTTCAGATTAAACAGCACTTATACTTTCAAATTTACTCTATTGTATTTGCTATTTACATAGAAAATAGGTGCAGGAGCAGGCCATTCGGCCCTTCGAGCCTGCACCGCCATTCAATATGATCATGGCTGATCAGCCAACTCGGTATCCTGTACCTGCCTTCTCTCCATACCCCCTGATCCCTTTAGCCACACGGGCCACGTCTAACACCCTCTTAAATATAGCCAATGAACTGGCCTCAACTACCTTCTGTGGCAGGGAATTCCCGAGATTCACCACTCTCTGTGTGAAAAATGTTTTCCTCATCTCGGTTCTAAAAGATTTCCCCCTTATCCTTAAACTGTGACCCCTTGTTCTGGACTTCCCAACATCGGGAACAATCTTCCTGCATCTAGCCTGTCCAACCCCTTAAGAATTATGTAAGTTTCTTTAAGGTCCCCCCTCAATCTTCTAAATTCTAGTGAGTACAAGCCAAGTCTATCCAGTCTTTCTTCATATGAAAGTCCTGACATCCCAGGAATCAGTCTGGTGAACCTTCTCTGTACTCCCTCTATGGCAAGAATGTCTTTCCGCAGATTAGGACAAAACAGTGTCCTCTGCAGTGGTGACACCAAGAGCATTCTGGTCAACCGTTCTGCATTATATTGCAATATATCCCAAAAGAATAACCTACTCCAGCCCTAAAAGTCTCAACTTTTTTGCAACCTTTTAATTCTGGTCTGATTCTATTACTTTACAATTATTTACCTGGTATTCCATTCCCAAGTTTGTATGTTTTTGTTATTACTTTCACTGATAATGATTAGTACCATACAATTAACATTATACCTCTGATCAGAATGTGAAATCAGACAGTTAGAGTTGGATAATGCCAAAGATTCCACGATAGATAAACACAATAAGATAGTATTACTGAAATTTAAACTTAATCGAATTTTATCGGCAAGAGTAATAAGACTATTCCAAATTACAAAACAGGAACATTTTGAGTTTGGTGACAAGCCACATAAACTTTTAGCTCGCCAATTGAAAAAACAAGAAAGGGAAAATACTATAACCAAAATTAAATCAGAGAAAGGCGAATTACTAATATTACCTAAAGATATTAATAATAGATTTGCCCAATTTTACCAAAACTTATATACATCTAAAATTAAAATAGAAGATAGTAAAATAAAAACATTTCTAGATAACTGTAATCTTCCAATACTGGACCCTTTGGAACAAGAGGAACTAGGAGCTCTAATTACAATCAAAGAAATAAGTGAAACAATAAAATCGTTGAAAAATGGTAAGACACCGGGACCAGATGGTTTTAATAATGAATTTTATAAAAAATTTCAGGAGATAACGGCCCCTTATTTATTTAATTTATACTCCCATGCTTTTAAAGAAAACAAACTACCTGAAACACTAACAGAATCAACTATTACGCTTATTCCAAAAAAAGATAAAGATTTAGAAGATCCGGGCTCGTACAGAGCTATATCACTTTTAAATACAGATCAGAAAATTTTAGCAAAGATTTTAGCAAGTAGATTAAGCAAATATATTAGTAAACTGATAAACCCTGATCAAACGGGGTTTATACCTAAAAGATACTCATTTAATAATCTGAGACGCCTGTTTAATATAATGTACTCGCATAAAGTAGAGGAAGAAGATATATCAATTATTTCTTTGGATGCAGAGAAAGCATTTGATCAGGTAGAGTGGCAATACTTATATAAAGTACTACAAAAATTTAACATGGGAGAGAATTTTATAACATGGGTAAAATTATTATATGATAAACCGATGGCAAGAATTTTAAATAATAACATGTTATCTCAAAAATTCCAACTATCAAGGGGTAATAGGCAGGGATGTGCACTATCACCCCTGCTATTTGCCCTTATGATAGAACCCCTGGCTGAAAGTATAAGAATTCATCCGAATATTCAGGGCTATAATACCAGGGACTCAAAGAATAAAATCTCATTATATGCAGACGATATACTTTTATATATTACAAAGTCACAAACGAGCATACCAAATTTATTAAACTTAATAGAGGAATTTGGGTCTTTTTCTGGATATAGAATAAACTGGAACAAAAGCGAAATCATGACATTAAAACCTCAAGAACCTACACACTTACTGAAGTTCCCCTTTAAAATCGCAACAGAAAAATTTAAATATTTGGGTATTCAGATTACTAGAAAATATAAAGCATTATTCAATGCTAATTTCATACCTTTATTAAATAAACTTAATACACGGATTAAATTTTGGAAAACACTTCCCTTATCATTATTAGGTAGAATAAATGCAATAAAAATGATCTTCTTACCACAATTACTATACCTATTTCAGTCTATACCGGTATATATACCAAAATATTTTTTAAAAAAATTAGACTCTAACATTACAAATTATATTTGGGACTATAAATCACATAGAATCACAAAAAAACACTTATGTAAACCAAAAGAGGTCGGGGGACTTTCACTTCCGAATTTTATGTATTATTACTGGGCAGTGCATATTAAGAATATGATTTATTGGTTGGATAGTTCTACACAACAGACAGAATGGATAAAAATGGAGAAGGAGGATTGTCATCCTTGTAATATAGGAACGATCCTCTTTTCCCCCAAAAAACTGAATAACACAATATATAAGAAGAACCCAATTATATATGGTACAATAAGAATTTGGAAACAAATAAAATTATCTTTAAAATTAAGAAATCTATCACTGTTAATGCCAATTGCGAATAACCCTTTATTTAAACCATCTCTTATTGATAAGACATATAACCAATGGGAAAGTCTCGGAATTAGAAGGATCAGGGATATGTACGAAACAGGAAACCTACTATCATTCCAACAACTACAATTAAAATTTAAATTGAAAAACAACCAATATTTTAAATATCTTCAGATTTGCGACTTTGTGAAAAAATATATACAAGGATATCAAAAAGTAACTCCTGACTTATTGGAAGAAGCAATGAATATTGAAGCTGACTCACAAAAATTAATATCCTATTTATATAATAGTATTCTAAATATAGACCTACCATCGACAGAGGTACTTAGAGAAGAGTGGGAACGGGAATTAATGATAAAAATTACGAAGGTTAAATGGGAAAAATACCTGATATATATTCACTAATGTTCAATTAATGTAAGACATAATCTAATACAATTTAAAATTGTACATAGTTTATATTATTCAAAAACAAGATTGAACAAATTGTATCCAAATATATCCGCCACTTGTGATAAATGTCTAGCCCAAAAGGCAACTATAACACACTCCTTAGTTTCCTGCATAAAACTTTATAGATTTTGGAATGATATTTTTGAAATATTTACAAAATTATTCAAGACAAGAATGGAACCTAATACTGAAATGATTATATTTGGTGTAATGGAAGATGGGAATAAATTGAACACATCTCAAAATCTATTCCTTAATTATGGTTTAATAATAGCAAAAAAATTAATACTTAAATTTTGGAAGGGTACATCAATACCAACGCTTAAAATGTGGATTGCAAGTATGTTGGACACCGCTCATCTTGAGGAAATGCGATTCCTCCTAATGGATAAATCAGACCAATTCATAACGAGTTGGTCTCCATTCGTCGTTTTTTTGGAATCATATGGTGCAACACAATTGTAAAAAATAACTGTTTCAGGACTGGACGAGGGTTGGTCAAGACTATAAATAATGATCTCCTTTTCTTTTCACTATTTTCTCTCTCAACTTTCTTCATTTACTCGTTTTCTTTCTTCACACACTATATATTTCACATTTTTCTATCCTTTACTATCTAACCTCTTTTTCTTATTCTCATCTTTTTTCAATGTAACAAAAAAAAAAGAAGATGTACATAAAATGTATTATGAAAATATATATTAGGCACTTTGGTGCCATATGACTGTGCTTACTTCTAATAAAATAAAATATAAAAAAAAAAAAAAAAAAAAGAATGTGAAATTGTGAAATACATTTTCACACTGAAGTAACAGAATTGGAGGACAGGTTTGCAAGGGAAATTGATTATCTCACCCTCAGAAATGTGGAGTTTATGTTAATTAACCTTTTCACAGTAGGACAGAGACACAAGAGTCTCCAGATGCTGTCATCTAGACTAGAGGAATAAACAAGCTACTGAATAAACTCAGTGGGTTGAGCACTGTCTGTGAAGGGATATGCACAATGGTGCTTTAGGTCTGGAATCCTCCATCTGGATTGCTTGATATTTTGGATCAGGACCAATCATCTGGTTAATCCAACCCGAAATGTGGACTTTCCTGTGCATTTCCCACTACATATGCTTCCTGACCCGCTGCATTCCATAAGATGTTTGTTTTCTGAAATTAAGCTCTTGAGTTTTCCTCATCTTCTTCAGTATTGCCTCTGCACATCAGACCTGGTCCATATTCATCTGACTCTTCAAATGCTCGCCTTGAAAATTCCCTCCCCAGCAAAATTTCTAATGCACTACTCTCTTCATTTACCCAAACACCAATTAAAAGGAGATAAAGGAAACAATAAATAGAAATTAAAAGTGAAAGGAGTTTAGCAAGGAGACATCCTTCTTCTGCATTATGATTCTTAGAGTCATATAGAGATGCAGCACGGAAACGGGCTCTTCAACCCTTAGGGTCTGTACTGTCCATCAATCACTGCTGGGGTCTCTGCTGTGTCTCTGCCTCAGCATCTCCCCAGTTGACTTGACTTAGATTAGAACCGTGCATAATCCCACTCAAGATTGTCTACATCATTTGAATAGAGTTTAATTCCAAAATCAGCAAGGAGTTCAATGTTAACATGTTTCACCAGGGAAATGCTGTTTCTTTAATGTGCCAAAATTGTGAAAACATACTCAATATTAACATGTTAATGAATGTGAAATATTTTAAGTCAAGCAACAAAAATCAAATGCAAAAGACAGGGTTAAACAATTATTAGGAATGTCATGCAGTCAGATCAACTGTGTTTAGACCTCTAATTATGTTTCTCTGTTCTGCCAGTTTTCCCAGCTGCATAATTGGCCAAGGTCCATGCATCCAGTAATTCACAGATGTGCAAAAGACTAAATTTTTGGCCAGTCTGAATGATCTGTCCCATACACCTACAGGATGCTTTTAAGCTAAATATTGATATACAAATACACTCCTTATTGACAGGTGACAGAAAAACCTTCAAATTGCAAGAGGTTAGCTGCATTTTTAGGGTTTCAGTTTTCAGCAATGTAGAATTCCTTGTGTTAAGATTTCACAAAATATGATTCTCAAATTTCTACATACATATCAAGATAGGTCTTATAAGCACAATCTTCTACAACATTAAACTAAAATTAAGGTGAAATTGCAGACCAATAAAAATACAATATACTTCATGTGAAAAAAGTATTACGAAAATTCATACCTTGTCTGTTCTCTGAGGATATGCTGATCATGCTTCCATCTTCAGCTAGCCCATTTTCCAAATTATCATGAACCTACATAAAACATAAATCAGTTTTTTTTTTTTAATTGAAACGGCAGATTTATACATTTATTAAAATACGCAAAGTAATGCCGTTTCCTAAATATTGACAGCAACAATTACCCAGCATATGAAGTTACTTATTAAAAACTTATTAAAAAAACATGAGCCACATAGAAGAGTTTAAATCTGTTTTTTTTTTAAGTCAAAGAACATTGAGCTTCCATGTTTTACTAAATTACCTACGTGGATCAAAAAATAAGTCTTCACTGTTTCTAACACAAGCAACCAAATGAATTTAAGGCAATTGAGCTGAAGTCAATGAACATAATGCAGTGAATACAGTTGATCCCGCCATTTCATGCGAGGGTGGGGGGTGTGTTCCTAGAAAATTGTCCCAATCAGTATTTTCTGTAACAAGAAGCTGTGCCATCAGCGCATGTGTCAAGATGAGAAAAAAGATTATATACTGCCCTGCCACCACTCACATAAATTCTGTAAGAGCAAATTTATATTGCTTATCATAGAATTTTTTGTCGTAAATTGCAAATTTCATAAGGAAAAATTTTCCAGTACCTGAACTGCCATAACATGGGATAAGGACTACAGACAACCCATGCATTCTGGCCAATTGTGTTACAGAAATTCTGTAAAATTCACAAATCACAAAACAAAAATTTGAGCGAAAGAATAAAATTCAGTCTCACAAAATTTACTCTGAAAGAAAAGAAAACAAATCACAATCTTTTTTTGTTCAAAATGCATTTCTGGACAGTTGTACAAATGCACTTTGTGTTATGGAAAATTGTGAAACAGACAGTTTTCTAGGAAGGCAATCTCCACCCCAACGAGGTTGCCCGTGTTCCAAGGATTTTCAAAAACCCAGAATTTGTAAAATTAAATTGGGGAACAATGTTATTCATTTTGTAACAAAAACTTAACCCGAATATTATAATCTTTTAAGTTTTGTTATTGTTTTTTCTGTGCCATCAAAATTAAGAGTTGCATCTTGTAACCAAAGCAGCAAACAAGATTGAATATTAATATCCATAAGCAACATTTAAGGACATTAAATGCATGCTTGATGTAATGCATGTGTCCCAAGGGGAGACTATTTAAAATTTTGAACCAGAGAACTGAATCAATACAATTTTGTATTATGCTTATGAACTGATTAATTTTAAGGAAGTGTGAATGAAGAGTCCTCATACTGCAGTCCATGTATGCATAAATTACCAAATTAGATGTAATAACGGGTTTTTCGGCAAATTCTGGTCAGCATTTTGATACAAAAGTGCACAATCTACGTGATCATTCAGTAATTTTGATTATAAAAATATGAATCATCTAATAAGTTAAGCAACCATAGTAACAGGGTTTAAAAATGAAGAAATAGATCATTTGCCCCGACCGCAGGAGAAAAGGAGGGAAGAAGATAATACGTTATTGCCTTCCATCACATGTGGGCTGCGGTGGATGTTTATGTAGATTTTTATGTAGTTGTGTGTCTTGTTGCTTTTTTGGTATGAACTGTATGGCAAATTAAATTCCTTTACATACTTGGCTAATAAACTAATTACAATTAAAAGAAAACTATTTTGATATCAAGAATAGTTTGTTTGGGAATTTACTATTCTAATGAAAATCAAAGTGGAGAGGGTGGGGATAGAGAGTGCATAGGATTCTCAATCTCACCTGTAAAAGGCCAAAGTGTATCTGCTACCACTATCTCACATTTATCACTCAGTTGCTAACATGAACCATAAACCTCTAAAAATATTAATTGGCTATATTCTTGTGTGCACTTGCAAGATAAAGATCAGTACATATTTTAAATTGAGAATCCATATTCAAAGAACTTTATTAAATGGTACTACCAAGGAACAAAATAAACAACCCATTGTACTAAAGAAAGCGAATGGTATGTTGGCCTTCATAATCAGAGGAATCGAATATAGGAGCAAAGAGGTCCTTCTGCAGTTGTACAGAGCTCTAGTGAGACCACACCAGGAATATTGTGTGCAGTTTAGGTCCCCTAATTTGAAGAAGGACATTCTTGCTATTGAGGGAGTGTAGCGTAGATTTACAAGGTTAATTCCCAGGATGGCAGGACTGTCATATGCTGAGAGAATGGAGCAGCTGGGCTTGTACTGAGTTTAGAAGGATGAGAGGGAATCCAATTGAAACATATAAGATTGTTAAGGGTTTAGATATGCTAGAGCCAGGAAATATGTTCCCGATGTTGGGGTAGTCCAAAACTAGGGGGCACAGTTTAATAATAAGGGGCAAGCCATTTAGAACGGAGATGGGGAAACACTTTTTTACACAGTTGTGAGTCTGTGGCATTCTCTGCCTCAGAGAGCGGTGGAGGCCGGTTCTTTGGATACTTTCAAGAGAGCTAGATAGGGCTCTTTAATATATGGGGAGAAGGCAGGAACGGGGTACTGATTGTGGATGATAAGCCATGATCACATTGAACGGTGGTGCTGGCACGAAGGGCCGAATGGCCTACTCCTGCACCTATTGTCTATTGTGTTGATCAACACAAGCCAGGTGTTGTACCTGCTTCCGATTTCAAGCCATTTTATTAAACACATTCCAATGGGGGGGGGGGGGGGGGGGGGGAGATCCGTTATTGTCGATTGTCTGCTATAAACCGAATAAGGAGGATAGACATTAATTAGTTGAACCCAAGGTTGGGAAGAAATGCAGCGACCAGGTGTTCAACAAATGGGAATTCACAGGGTGGGGCAGCACAGAGCCTCCAGACCCACATGCAGTGCACCAGGGACAGACCCGGTACTCATGCTGCCTTCATGCTGTTCACTCTTTCTATTCCCCCAACCGGAAGCGCACCGCATGGTGCCAGCTGGGCGGGGGGTGGGGTGGGAGAAGGAGACTGACAGTTCAATGGAAGCCTTTCACCATTACCAAGCAACTGAGGAGCACATTGCCAGGGCGAAGCAGGTGCAGTAGTATGTACAGTGTCTGCATCCAACACCCTGGGATCTTCCTTTATTGCAGCCACTGTAAAACCATGCCCAATGCAATGCTCTTCAAGAGTGTTTTACTGCTTGTTCTCTCCTCACATCCTGCCAACATGAACGGACACCTATTCCATAATTGCAAGGGTTTACTGTATATTTCATGAGAACAAAAGTACATTCATTTAACAAACAGCTATTGATCCACAAGTCTGGAAATAAATGGTTTACATGTTTTATACCATATAACCTAGGGCTTAAAGAGAAACAGAACATTAATGCAGATTTAGGTAAGGCACCATCCATAGAAAATGAAACTGCCTCTTCATCAGAGCTGATAATTAGTTTCAGTACAGGTGGGGTAGTGGTTACAAAGGCAATGGTTAGATTTTTGGCCTGTGTAATGAGTTGTGAATGGTAGGTAAGGTAGTGAGTTTGCTTCGCATGCTAAATTTATACAAGTAGGAAAAATAAATTAGCAAACAGGATATAAAAACTGATAAAGGAAAATATGGGAAAACTCGCAACCTGCCGTTAACAGCTCATTACACAGACTGAGCAGCTCCCTGTACTGATAACCACTGCCATTAAATCATCATGACTCCTCCTGTCACAAACATCTCTTTTGGTCTGTACATCCCTCCCCCGCTTTCTATCCTATTGAAAACTCGCTGGCATATCTCTTTACAAGTTCTGACAGAATTGTCACACACCTGATACATTGCGCCTCTAACCTCCTGCCTGTCATGCTGGGATATGTTTGGAACTAATAATAGCATAAAAGTTGTCACAAGAGCCTATTTTCGCTGTTGTAAAGAATAGCCATGCCAAATGAAAGCACAATCAGAAAAGAAAAAAAAAATAGGTACTAAAGATGTGTGGAGATAGAATCAGCCAGCAATGATGTTATAACATGTAGGCAGTTTATTTTTATGATCCTCTGACAACAGCCATTCATACCATCACTGGCAACTTTATTAAGCAAACTACATTTCCCAGTCACATGATCAACCAGACCAACCTAGCTAAACAATTCCTACCTTTTGGCATATTACTTTCAGGCAATGCAGCCTGTCCAATGATTCGTGTGGCTTCCCCACATATTGTGGCAGTTCTGCATGAAGGATTCTCATAGAAAATGGTATCATGGACCCTGCAACAAAAAAAAAATGAGAATTATGACTACACAAAAGAATCAACCATTTCAGTTTTTGCTTCTTTGGTATGGTCATTTGCACATTTTGAGCTGATTATTAATATTTTTGAGAAACTACATTTATAACATTTTAAAATATTAATTAATATTAATATCAGTTAAGCTGCCTGTATTTAACAATGAATATTAGTTTTGTCCAAAGTTGGGTGATGTCAACACCCATTCCCAACTCTCGAAATGTAGCCCAATCATATGTTTAGGAATGTTACTCAAGTTCTAAACAAACAGGTGACAAGGAATTGTTCATTAATTTAAGATTTTTGTGCAGTCTTGGAAATTGTATATATTTTTTAAACAGGGCACGTGAAGCCAGATGATATTGTATATATTTTTTAAACAGGGTACGGCAAGCCAGATGAAACATAATCACTGGTAGCACCAGTAGCAATACAGCTACTGCCAATATCATGCACTTAGAAATCAGTTAAACTAATTTATAACCATATTGCCTTTGTGGTGGCTGTTGGTTACCTGTCACCTTTACTTGCATTTATATATTGTAGCAGACAACAAAGTGCAGGTTCTCATCCAAGTCCGTTAGCACCGCCATCACTTTTCTTCATCAATGCTGGTTCAAAATTGTGGATCAATATTTACTGGTGTGAACAGATACATTTTCCACCATCAACATCCTGGGATGGGGACAGAGTGAGCAGCATTGAGTAGAGACCCAACTGCAGCCACGAATATTTTGTGGCTAGCCCAAGGTCAGAAGCTGGATATCCTGCAGTAAATGATTCATATCAATATACAAAAAATACTAGGTGCGGGAGTAGGCCATTCGGCCCTTCGTGCCAGCACCGCCATTCAATGTGATCATGGCTGATCATCCACAATCAGTACCCCGTTCCTGCTTTCTCCCCATATCCCCTGACTCCGCTATATTAAAGAGCCCTATCTAGCTCTCTCTTGAAAGTATCCAGAGAACCGGCCTCCACCGCCCTCTGAGGCAGAGAATGCCAGACTCACAACTCTGTGTAAAAAAGTGTTTCCTCATCTCCTTCTAAATGACTTACCCCTTATTATTAAACTGTGGCCCCTGCTTCTGGACTCCCCCAACATTGGGAACATGTTTCCTGCCTCTAGCGTGTCATATAAGATTATTAATGCCTCTAACCATTAATAATCTTATATGTTTCACTAACATCCCCACTCATCCTAAATTCCAGAGTATACAAGCCCAGCCGCTTAATTCTCTCAGCATATGACAGTCCCACCATCCCGGCAATTAACATTGCAAACCTACGCTGCACTCTCTCAATAGCATGAATGTCCTTCCTCAAATTTGGAGACCAAAACTGCACACAATACTCCAGGTGTGCTCACTAGGGTCCTGCACAAATGCAGAAGTACCTCTTTGCTCCTATACTCAACTCTTCCTGTTATGAAGGCCAACATGCCGTTCAAGTTCAAGTGAGATTATTGTCATGTGTCCCTGTATAGGACAATGAAATTCTTGCTTTGCTTAAGCACACTTAATGACTTACCCCTTATTATTAAACTGTGGCCCCTGGTTTCACTTTCTTCATTGCCCGCTGTACCTATATGCTTACTTTCATTGACTGATGACTAAAGACCCCCAGATCCCGTTGCTCTTCCCCTTTTCCCTACTTGACACCATTTAGATAATAATCTGCCTTCCTCTTTTTGCTACCAAAGTGGATAACCTCACATTTATCCACATTAAACTGCATCTGCCCACTCACTCAAACTGTCCTAGTCACCCTGCATTCTCATAGGATCCTCCTCAGTTCACGCTGCCACCCAGCTTTGTGTCATCTGCAAATTTGCTAATGTTACTTGTAATCCCTTCATCTAAATCATTAATATTATAAATAGCTGCGGTCCCAGCACCGAGCCTTGCGGTAACCCATCAGTCACTGCCTGCCATTCTGAAAGGGATCCGTTAATCCCTACTCTTTGATTCCTCTCTGCCAACCAATTATCTATCCATGTCAGCACTCTACCCCCAATACCATGTGACATAATTTTGTCCACTAATCTCCTATGTGGGGCCTTATCGAATGCTTTCTCAGAGTCCAAGTACACTACATCCACTGGCTGTCCCTTGTCCATTTTCGTAGTTACATCCGCTAAAAATTCCAAAAGATTAGTCAAGCATGATTCACCCTTTGTAAATCAACAGGATCGGTCCGAATCAGCATGGATTTACGAAGGGGAAATCATGCTTGACTAATCTTTTAGAATTTTTTGAGGATGTAACCAGGAATATGGACTCCAGCATTTTCCCCACCACCGATGTCAGGCTAACTGGTCTATAATTCCCTGTTTTCTCTCTCCCGCCTTCCTTAAAAAGTGGGATAACATTACCTACCCTCCAATGCACAGGAACGGATCCTGAATCTAAAGGACATTGGATAATGATCACCAATACATCCACGATTTCTAGAGCCACTTCCTAAATACCCTAGGATGCAGACCATCAGGCCCTGGGGATTTATCAGCCTTCAGTCCCATCAGTCTATCCAACACCATTTCCTGCCTAATGTGGATTTCCTTCAGTTCCTCCATCACCCCATGTCCTCTGGCCGCCAGTACATCAGGAAGATTGTTGGTGTCTTCCTTAGTGAAGACGGATCCAAAGTACCGTTCAACTCATCTGCCATTTCATTGTTCCCCATAATAAATTTACCCTTTTCAGTCTTCAGGGGTCCAACTTTGGTCTGAACTATTTTTTTCCTCTTCACATACCTAAAGAAGCTTTTACTATCCTTTATATTTTTGGCTAGTTTTCCTTCATACCTCATCTTTTCTCCCAGTTTTGCCTTTTTAGTTATCTTCTGTTGCTCTTTAAACGTTACCCAATCTTCTGGCTTCCCGCTCATCTTTGCTATGTTGTACTTCTCTTATATTTTTATGCTGTCCCTGACTTCCGTTGTCAGCCATGGTAGCCCCTTTCTCCCCTTGGAATCTTTCTTCCTCTTTGGAATGAACTGATCCTGCACCTTCTGTATTATTCCCAGAAATACCTGCCATTATTGTTCCACTGTCATCCCTGCTAGGGTATCTTTCAGTCAACTTTGGCCAGCTCCTCCCTCATGGCTCCATAGTCCCCTTTGTTCAACTGAAATACTGACACCTCCGATTTATCCTTCTCCCTCTCAAATTGTAGGTTAAAACTTGTCATATTATGGTCACTACCTCCTAATGGCTCCTAAACCTCAAGTTCCCTTATCAAATCCGGCTCATTACACAACACTAGATCCACAATTGCTTTCTCCCTGGTAGGCTCCAGTACAAGCTGCTCTAAGAATCCATCACGGAGGCACTCCGCAAACTCTCTTTCTTGGGGTCCAGTACCAACCAGATTTACCCAGTCTACTTGCATGCTGAAATCCCCCATAACAACTGTAGTATAACCTGTACGACATGCCAACTTTAACTCTTGATTCAATTTGCACCCTATATCCAGGCTCCTTTTTGGGGGCCTGTAGATAAGTCCCATTAGGGTATTTTTACCCTTACAATTCCTCAGTTATATCCATACTGACTCTACATCTGATTCTATGTCACCCCTCACAAGGGACTGAATTTCATTCCTCACCAACGGAGCTACCCCCACCCAGTATGCCCACCTGCATGTCTTATTGATAGGATGTATACCCTTGAATATTCAGTTCCCATACCTGGTCCTCTTGCAGCCATGTCTCTGTAATTCCCACAACATCATACTTGCCAATTTCTATCTGAGCCTCAAGCTCGTCCACTTTATTTCTTATACTTCACGCATTCATATACGACACTGAAACTTTGGTATTCACCTCCCCTATCTCTATTGGCACTGGCCTTACTCTCTTATCCCTTCTCAAACTTTCCTTCCCATTAAATCGGGAGTCTTTTGTAACTTTTCCTGTACTCACTTTCCCTTTAACTTAATCTTTATACTCAAAATGTGTCAATCCCTCCCCCACCCCCACTATTTAGTTTAAAACCAATACCCTTGAATCCTGATACCCCAAAGCCTTTCTATCAGTTGCAGAACACAACGCAGGAGTGTGATAAAAGTTTTGTCTTGCTGGATGTCTGCAGCAACTCGAGCTTGACACAATTTAGAACATAGCAACTTGCATGACTGGTGCCAGATCACCAGTGTGCAGTGGCTATTTGTACTATTCTACAAAATGCATTCCACTTGCTTGTCTCGGCTATTCTAATAGCACCTCTCAAACCTGAAGCCTTTTATCAGAAAGCAGTACAGATCCTCCCCAGTTTACAAATGCCAGATATATGCACAGCCTGTACATACAATCAAGTGTTTGGGAGACCGGCAGCACAGATTACCTGGCTGCTGTGGGGTTGCAGACATCTGCCACCTGGGAACTTAATTCATGTAAAGAAACATAATGTTCCAACTGCAATACTCTATGGCTTGGCAGGCAAGCATACTACATACTTTGTTACTGCTGTACCCACCTGTGTTGCAACGTGCAGAGTCATGGAGTTGCGCCCAAGGAACTTTCTGTATATCAATGTTCCTAAGGTCCCTACTCTAATTGTTTTACCAAATTTTGACTTCCCAAAGGGCATTATCTAAAACCAACCAGGACACAATGCTGGAGAAACTCAGCAGGTGAGAGCAGCATCTATGGAACGAAGGAATAGGTGACGTTTCGCGTCGAGGCTCTTCTTCAGACTTCTTCGATTTTTCCAGCATCTGTAGTTCTTTCTTAAATGATTAGATACCAGATGCCACCACTCTGCCAAACTTTCCAGTTGACCCTGTAATCTCAGAGGACCTTCTTCGCTATCAGCAACTCCATCAATTTTTGTCATCTTACCAATCAGAGTGGCTACATTCTCATCCAAGTCATTTATATGTATTACAAACATTTATATGTAGTACAAATCTCAGCACCATCACTCTGCGGACACTCCTTATTAAAGACTTCCAGTTAAGCCAATGTCCAGATCACCAGAAATCAGTAGACTGGGTAATTTTGCAGCTGCAGCTGAGGTCCAGGTTACTTGTATGCTTCCTGGCCCCTTTAAATTCACCTGGCTTGCAGGAAAAATTATTATCCTACAGAGTGACGTGTGAAAATAACGGTAACATTTTAAAAAATGATGTTGGGGTATTATTAGGAGTAGCATTCAACAAACCAGAAAATCAACTCGTCCAGCACCAACGTTTCGAGAGAGCAAAATTCCTCTGGAGACAGATTACAAAGAAAGGAAATGTAATTACAAGGAACTGCAGATGCAGGTTATACCAAAGAAAGAAGAAAGAAACAAGAAGTAACTCAGCTGGTCAGGCAGCATCTCTGGGGAACATAGATAAGTGATGTTTCGGGTTGGGACCCCTCTTGAGACAAAGAAAGGGAATTCCAACATGGATTACATATAATTATTTTAAAGTATATCACTTTTGTTTGTTGGGCAATTAAAAAGTAAAAAGCAGCCTGCTTGGATCAAGGAAGCTCTTGTAATAATATTCATAATCATACTTTTTTAACCAAGTATGTTTTGCAACATACGAGGAATTTCATTTGCCATACAGTCATACCAATAAAAAGCAACAGAACGCACAAAATACTTTTAACATAAACATAGAAAATATGTGCAGGAGTAGGCCATTCGGCCCTTCGAGCCTGCACTGCCATTCAATATGATCATGACTGATTATCCAACTCAGTATCCTGTACCTGCCTTCTCTCCATACCCCCTGATCCCTTTTGCCACAAGGGCCAAATCTAACTCCCTCTTAAATATAGCCAATGAACTGTGGCCTCAACTTCCTTCTGCGGCAGAGAATTCCACAGATTCACCACTCTGTGTGTGAAAAATGTTTTTCTCATCTCGGTCCTAAAAGACTTCCCCCTTATCCTTAAACTGTGACCCCTTGTTCTGGACTTCCCCAACATCGGGAACAATCTTCCTGTATCTAGCCTGTCCAACCCCTTAAGAATTTTGTAAGTTTCTATAAGATCCCCCCTCAATCTTCTAAATTCTAGCGAGTACAAGCTGAGTCTATCCAGTCTTTCTTCATATGAAAGTCCTGACATCCCAGGAATCAGTCTGTTGAACCTTCTCTGTACTCCCTCTATGGCAAGAATGTATTTCCTCAGATTAGGAGACCAAAACTGTACACAATACTCCAGGTGTGGTCTCACCAGGACCCTGTACAACTGCAGTGGAACTTCCCTGCTCCAATACTCAAATCCTTTTGCTATGAATGCTAACATACCATTCGCTTTCTTCACTGCCTGCTGCACCTGCATGCCTACTTTCAATGACTGGTGTACCATGACACCCAGGTCTTGTTGCATCTCCCCTTTTCCTAACCGGCCACCACAGTGACTCCTCCACATTCCTTACTGTGATGGAAGGCGAAAAAAAGTTCAATCTCTTCCCTTCTTTGTTCTTCCACGGTCGGTGGCCTCGAGCCTTCCATTGACAGGGCGATCTTGGCTCCCGTAGCCGGCGGTCGAGCCCTCCGAGTCGGGGCGATCAAGCTCCCGCATCGCGGGGAAATCTCAGCTTCCCCCGCGCCGGGGCTGGTTGAAACCTGCATCGTTTGGAGCTCCCGACATCGGTCTCTGCCCGAGACTGCGAGCTCGATGATGAAATCCGCAGGCCGCGGTTGGAGCGTCGATCCCAGGCAAGGGATCGGCTCCGATGTCAAGTCCACCGACCCACGGTGGGCCCAAAGTCAGTCTCGAACAGGGCCTCCAGCTCCATGATGTTAGGCCACAGAACGACCAGAGATACGATCCGGAAAACAATCGCATCTCCAGCAATGTAAGCGATTGAAAAAGTTTCCCCCGACCCACCACATAATAACAAACCAGAAAACATTAACACATACTTTTAAAACACACAGAAAATAATAAAAAAAGATGAAAAGACAGACAGACTGTTGGCGAGGCTACCATCGCGGCGCCACCAGGTGGACAAGTAAACCTACCTAATGGCATTTTATGCAAGTAACAGCAGAAAATAACTTTATCTCTTCAATCCAAAACATTGACTATGATACTATCAATTCATTAAGTTGAAAATTCATAATCCCCTCACCATGAACACTGCACATTGAGCACAATGGCACACAACACGCACACGAATGGTTCATCATTGTACAGTTTGTTAATTGAACCATGCTTCAAAAACATTGCAAAGTATTGGAGAGTGATAAATACGGGATAATTCATGTGGACATTGAAATATGCCTTTAGTTTTATTTCTTTGATAGTTGCATGGTTGCATCCCTTATTGCCTCTAAGAGATGTCAATAGGCCATTTTCATGAATTCTCAGTCCATTGGGTGAAAATGCTGCCCATAGAGAGCTCAAGCATTTGGATCCAATAGCACAAATAGGACTACAACAGATATTCTGGACAGGAAGATGTGCAACTTAATTAAAAAAAAATGGGAGAACAATTTGAATTAAATTTAAATATTCTGACTATAATTAAACCTTAAAATTCTTATCAACAGCACAGCACTTCAAGATATTTTTGGGTCATAAACATCAAATAAATGCTGGTTCTTTATTCATTTATAAACTGAACATTATTTAATGTGCAGTTTCAAAGGCCTGTAGCTTTGGAATTGAACTGTTTCTCTGCTTCTGAGGCACTGTGATGGGATAAATTGATCAGACAGGAATTCATAAAGTGCTATTAAATAGTCACAGCTCATTATTCTTAGCAAATCTAAAGAGTGCTGATTAAGCATCACTGTTCACTTAGTATTCTTGGTACAGAGTAATATTTCCCAACGTTATTGCTTTTCACAGTGAAGCAGCACCATGTGGCAAACACTGATGGCTAAATAAAATAATTCAAGGTGGCCAAGTAATAGTCCCTAAAAGATGCAGTAAAGGAAGTCATGTGCATTCAGCAGTCATTGATTTTCTCGAGTGCTTGATGAATACAAGCATCCTGAGGCTTGCTAAATATGACAAGGGGAAGAGATTGCTGCTGAAACAAGTAAAAAAATCCCAGCAGCAATTCTCAGGTTCATTTTTAAATTAAAAATATCTGTTCTAACTCAAATCAGGTTTGCTTAAGGTTACTGTCAGTGCATATTTTTTAACTCCTATCAGCCCAATCTATTTTATCCTGTTAAAATGTTTTAATGATTGATCCGAGTTGCCCTATGACAAGCTTTTATGCAAGCCAAACTAAATTCTCTAGAATTTAAAAGAATGAGAGGTGGATTTAAAAGGTCACCATAAAAGATTAAAAAAAATAGTAGAGAATGAGCAGACAGTAACTTGTTTAGTTTAGGAGATTAGAACATCAGTTTCAAAATAAGTGGTTTTTAGGATTAGAATTTCAACAGCAGAATCATGAATCTATGGTATACTCTAACCAGAAGGTTGAAGACACCAACTCATTCAGTGAATTCAAAATGAAAATCTAAAATGTCTCTATTATAAAGGAATCAAAGGAATATAGGGACAGGATGGGAAAATAATGGCAGATCATCCATTAGCTTGCTGAATGATTGAGCAAGCTTGAGGGGATGATCCTCCACTTCGGCTTCCATTTCTTACATTCTTACAACGTAAATGGCACCTAAACTTATCCTGTACGAAGTTTAATTATTAATTATTTGATTGAGAAAAGATGCATTGGATATAGAAAGGGCTGGGTGGAGAGGGAGGGAAGGGGGGATAGAGGGAGAGCCGGGCTAAACAGGGAGCCGGGGCTAGACAGGGAGCGGGGGCTAGACAGGGAGCGGGGGCTAGACAGGGAGCGGGGGGATAGACAGGGAGCGGGGGGCTAGACAGGGAGCCGGGGCTAGACAGGGAGCCGGGGCTAGACAGGGAGCCGGGGCTAGACAGGGAGCCGGGGCTAGACAGGGAGCCGGGGATAGACAGGGAGCGGGGGATAGACAGGGAGCGGGGGATAGACAGGGAGCGGGGGATAGACAGGGAGCGGGGGATAGACAGGCCCCATCTACGCAAAAGCTATGTCAGAAATTTTACTTCCTTGGGAAAATATACTTTGAATGTAAATAAGAGTTGACCTTTTTTGTTACATTTCAAGGAAAATACAAACATTTAAGATAGATGTACTTCTCTGCTTTCTGTATTAAATTACATTATTTAGTCCAACAAGCATTAAATTTGAAAAAAATGTTAAAAAAACTGACCTCTGCGTCCAGGATACACATGAGGATAGTATTCGTAGTACAAGTCTGGCTGATCGAGGTTCCCGAATGACTCAAATTCCATCTCAGCATTTTGGAATAAACTCAGCTTCATCAACAAGGCTAGTCGCACAAACCACAGCTGTAAGAATGAACATATTAATGTAATTTGTTTGCACCATATTAAATTATACCTATCACCCAAAATTGTTTAAAAATTGACATTTTGAAATCAGACTTCCTCTGTTGTACATAGAGTTAATTCAGAAGCTCCACAACTGGAATCTAGCGGAGCATATTTTTAATCCAGATTGCTATTCAACTCCAAAATCAGGAACAGGTAAATGAGTGCAGCGTAAAACCAAGTCTGCTCATCCCAAATTTCTAAAATTTTTAATGTTTAGCATCAAAATCTAAATAAAAAGGGGGAGGGGGAGGAGAGGGGAGGAGAGGAGAGGGGAGGAGAGGGGAGGAGAGGGGAGGAGAGGGGAGGAGAGGGGAGGAGAGGGGAGGAGAGGGGAGGAGAGGGGAGGAGAGGGAGAGAGGGAAGGAGAGGGAGAGGAGACCGGGACGAAGCAGCCAGCCTTCTGTGCAGGAGCTATCCGCCAATCACCCGCCAACCACCAACTCCACCGGTTGTGCCTGTGCCAAAGGGCACAGTGGCTGACTGGCGGGCAGGCCGCCAGAAGGCACTGAGGTGGCGGCCGGTTCGGCTGTCTGGTCCCGGCGGCCACTCACAGCCACCAAAGCTACACTCCCCGGCCACAATGCGGTCGCTCCGCATCCAGAACATCGTTCTTGATGTTGCTGTACTGAGGGATAGCCAAGTATCTTTCTTGGATAACAAACCAACCTTCGGTCTCCAAGACGTATGCGTATAATTTTCGTGCCTTATTTTTGGGTAAAAAATAGCCTCTTCATTGCCAGGAAATACAGTACATTATTTAAAACTAATGTTTACTGATCCGCAGCTAAGCAATAATTCCAGAGGATTAGAGAGCAAATTAAAAAATTGCACAATCACCTACTTGCACAGAATCTGTCGTGTGGTTTGTTGGTTGACCACTTTTTCCGTAGCCTTGACCGTGTGCTGTCAGTAATCTACCACAGAGATCAACAGCAGCGCGCCAATTTTTAGTATTCTGTTGCAAAGAAAATTAAATTATCAATTCACCAATTGCTTTTAATAGTTTGAATGTAATTCTATCACCAAATTTAATTCAGGATAAATATGCAAAGTCTTCAAACAGGAATGTTAAAAGGTGAACCGAATTCAACGTTGTCAATTAAACATTCCAGATTCCTGGTAAAGGCAGCATAGTGGGATGTTGCAGTACTGGAGAAGCCAGTTCCAATTAAATCAAAAATAAGAAGATCTCTACGAGAACAATTTAGACATCATTGTATTGGCAATCAAAGTATACTTATGTCACGATTTATTATAAAGGTTCTCAAGAGCATCTATTGGGCTCAAAAACAGAACGTGCTGGAAGTACTCAGGTCAAGTTGCATCTGTGGGAAATGAAACAGATTTAGTTTCAGGCCAAAGACCCTCTGTCAAAACAGGGAAGGACCATAATAACGTTGTTTAGATGACAGGGTAAAACCAAGGGTGACAGACAAAGAACAGACAAAAGAATGTAGGAGTCGCAAAAGCAGAGCTGGATGACACACCCAATAGGTCAGACTGGCAAGTGCTCCACTCTCAGTGGAACAAAAAAGGGGAAAGAAATAAGAAGCTGATCCCATATCACAGCAGAACAAAGATTCCTTGACCCGAAAGGTTAACTTTGTTTATTTTCTCATAGATGCAGCCCGACCTTGAGCATTTCCAGCATTTTATTGTTTTTTTTAATTTTATATTTCCACCATTTGCAATTTTTTTAATTTTGTTTTCATCGGGACTCATATTATTGTTCCATCCATATTTTCCCCTTTCACTCAAAGGCAATGACTGAACTTTACTAGAGAATGGTAGTCCCGGTGGTATATTTGTTCAAGTATTTAGTCCATGTACAAATCTTGGGAGCATCACTTACAATGATCAGTTATAACAGTTTAGGAAAATCTCATCTTTAATGCCTTTGAAAAAAAAATTCAAGAAAAGGACAGTTAAAAAGGCTTTATTGCCTTCAAGCTTTTCTCATTCTTGAAAGTGTCCATAAGGTGATACATTTTCTGCTATTCTGTTCGAGAGGAAGCTCCAGCTGGAAGGGGAAATGGAAATGTTAGTAAAGGGTGTGATTTGGTGAGAAATATGGAGATGCCTGATTCTATGCAAATGGAACTGAGCATCACTAAGTGTGAAGAAGGGTCTCGACCCGAAACGTTGCTTTATTCCCTTCGCTCCATAGGTGCTGCCTCACCCGCTGAGTTTCTCCAGAATATTTGTCTATCACTAAGTGTGACTTCAGCAATTTGCCAAGATTTACATTTAAAATAAAAAAAGGTAACTTCACAAGCCTCCCCCTTTCTTCTCTGTGCAGAAGTATCAACATTTCTTTCACCCTCTTGCATTAATCCCATTTCACCTCATCCATAATGTTTAAGAAGGAACTGCAGATGCTGGAAAATCGAAGGTAGACAAAAATGCTGGAGAAAGTCAGCATTTTCTCCAGCATTTGTGTCTACCTTCACCTCATCTATAATACTTGTTTCAATAAACATGTGGTTTGAATGTGGAGGCAATCTCTGGATGACAGGCTTACATTGATCGTCTCATATCACAATTGGAATGAACCTGCCCGGGCCGCCGCGCTGGATCTCCGGTGTGCTGGGTCCGCCGATTGAACATCGCGGAGCTGCGGGTCTGTGGAGCGGCCAGCCGCGGCCGGCGGCGCTGACTTTGACATTGCGGAGCCTGGGATCTTTCGGCGAGATCGCCAGTGGTGGAGCTCCGTTCAGCGCGGCCTGTTGGCTTAGAAGCCGCAGTCTCCAGGTATCCTAAGCCTTTGAGAGGGTTCTCCCCACCATTACCCGGCGAGACGGGCCTGAAACATCGGGCCGCCGTAGCTGCGACCTCAGTAGGCCCGACTATGGGTGGACAAGGAGATGGGGACTGGACTTTGTGCTTTCCCTCACAGTGGGAACCATTGTGGGGGGATGTTTTTTTATGTTTAATGTTAAACTCCTTTATAATGTTATGTTGTATTCTTATTAATGTGCTGCAATGGCAACTCGAATTTCACTACACCAATTGGTGTATGTGACAATAATTGAACCTTTGAATTTCTCCATGTCTATCCTATTAAATTTATCTGCAATCAGGTTACCCTCTCAAGCCAGTCTATCCAATCCAATCCCATTCTGGATAAAGAAAACCAGGATAGTGCACTGGGGAGAATCAGGTTGCACAGAGGATGGGTGAAGGCAAACAGCATTAGCACAAAGAGTAATTCAGAAAAAGGAATGATTTGAGAGAGTCATAGAGGAGGAGGGCCAAGAAGATTTGAAATGCATTTGTGTAATACACTGAAAGATGTTATGAAAGTGAGTACATGTGATTAGGATAGAGTGGTAATAATGGAGAGCTGGCTTTAAGGAGAACAGGAATGAAAGCATAACATTCCTAACTACTTTTATTCAAGAACAGTTTACACCAGCGAAATCCTGGTCTTGCTCACCCATCTTCAGACCCACCATTTTAATATTTGCTAATATCTCTGCATTCATAATCACTCAGTACCAGTCAGAAATCTAAAAGCTAAAATTATTTAAAAGTTTAAGAATAACCAATCAGCCTTCGCATTTGAGCCTGTCTTCCCTGATTAAGTAAAATCAGGTGGAGACAATAAATGCCAACATTGCTGGTGCCATCCACATCCCCCAAATTATTAAGATACTACACGTAAAAATTACTTAATTAAGGCAACAATTATATCAAATTAAATATACATACCTTTCTGCAGCCAATTTCTCCTATTCATGTGAATAGGTCCAATGAGAGCTGGAAAGTCAGTTCTACCCAGTCCAACCAGGCATCATTGAAGTGCTCTTCTGAGCAGAAGGTCGCACTACATTTTTCACGTGGGAATTTCCTAGTGACAGGTATATCCACCCATAGATCAGCCTATGGATTTTTATTAAATGGCTGGCCCATTGGGATTCCTTCCCTTCTGTACATTTTCAAGCAAACAAGCCAACCATGAGAATATTTTATTTGTCTACTATGACCATGGAAAAAACTTTACTTACTATTAATTGCTTGAGCCCCACAAAGGATTGCTCTACAGCATTTGCAGTCAAAGCTTGTCTCTTCATTGCAGCCTGTTCTCCCATAAACCGCAACATTACTTCCTTGACAGCATCACCCTGAAAGGATCAAAGCAAATCCAGTTTGATTTATGAGCCACTGTGGCAGACTAAGCAGATTTTTTTTAAACGTCCACCTAAACTAGCCAATGTTTTATGACACACAAACAAAACAGCAAATCTGTTTGGAATTATTTCCAATAATTTATAAGCCATTAAAGATCAACCCAGCTGAACACAATCAAATGCACATCAATGATCCTTACATATCTATAGTAATGTTGATCTTTCACCTTCATTAATTTCTTCTCAACTGAAAAATTCAAGGGTGCACATTTGGAAGGAAAATAACCAATGTAAACGTGTAATGCTACAATAAATTCTCCTGACTTGTGGCGCAATTGTATTTAGTTTTTCATCTTAGAGATAATATATATAAGCATCTGGATAAACAGGGTCTGATTAGGAACAGTCAACATGGATTTGTGCCTGGAAGGTCATGTTTAACTAATCTTCTTCAATTTTTTGAAGATGTTACTCGGGAAATTGATGAGGGTAAAGCAGTGGATGTTGTGTATATGGACTTCAGTAAGGCCTTTGACAAGGTTCCTCATGGAAGGTTGGTTAAGAAGGTTCAATGGTTGGGTATAAATGCAGGAATAGCAAGATGGATTCAACAGTGGCTGAATGGGAGATGCCAGAGAGTAATGGTGGATGGTTGTTTGTCAGGTTGGAGGCCAGTGACGAGTGGGGTGCCACAGGGATCTGTGTTGGGTCCACTGTTGTTTGTCATGTACATCAATGATCTGGATGATGGTGTGGTAAATTGGATTAGTAAGTATGCAGATGATACTAAGATAGGTGGGGTTGCGGGTAATGAAGTAGAGTTTCAAAGTCTACAGAGAGATTTATGCCAGTTGGAAGAGTGGGCTGAAAGATGGCAGATGGAGTTTAATGCTGATAAGTGTGAGGTGCTACATCTTGGCAGGACAAATCAAAATAGGACGTACATGGTAAATGGTAGGGAATTGAAGAATGTACGTGAACAGAGGGATCTGGGAATAACTGTGCACAGTTCCCTGAAAGTGGAATCTCATGTAGATAGGGTGGTAAAGAAAGCTATTGGTGTGCTGGCCTTTATAAATCAGAGCTTTGAGTATAGAAGTTGGGATGTAATGTTAAAATTGTACAAGGCATTGGTTAGGCCAATTCTGGAGTATCGTGTACTATTTTGGTCGCCTATTTTTAGGAAGGATGTCATCAAAATAGTAAGAGTACAGAGGAGATTTACTAGAATGTTACCAGGGTTTCAGCAACTAAGTTACAGAGAAAGGTTGAACAAGTTAGGGCTTTATTCTTTGGAGCGCAGTAGGTTAAGGGGGGAGTTGATAGAGGTTTTTAAAATGATGAGAGGGATAGACAGAGTTGACGAGGAAAAGCTTTTCCCACTGAGTAGGGAAGATTCAAACAAGGGGACATGACTTGAGAATTAAGGGACTGAAGTTTAGGGGTAACACGAGGGGGAACTTCTTTACTCAGAGAGTGGTAGCTGTGTGGAATGAGCTTCCAGTGAAGGTGGTGGAGGCAGGTTCGTTTTTATCATTTAAAAATAAATTGGATAGTTATATGGATGGGAAGGGAATGGAGGGTTATGGTCTGAGTGCAGGTATATGGGACTAGGGGAGATTATGTGTTCGGCATGGACTAGAAGGGTCGAGATGGCCTGTTTCCGTGCTGTAATTGTTATTGTTATGGTTATCTTAAGTTGTTATACAGGAAAGAACTGCATACAGAATTATAATATGCTTTATTATTTGTATAAAATCCAAATTAAAAAAAAACCCCATAATACATAATTTAAAAATATTAAAATAATTAAATGCTTTACTCCGTGTCCCTTTCCTATAATTGTATTTTATTTGAATACTGACTGGGTCACGGATGTATTTGTAATGTTTAAAAACAAAGACCATTTATGTTTTTAGTTATTTTAATTAATCCCATTCCTAAAAACACTTTAATGCATTTAAATTATCTGTCAGAATGCTGAAAATCAGGATCAATTGCCTCACTATTGATTAGGCCCATCAGATAACTTACAGCCTCTCAGGATACAGGATAACATGCTTTCACTGGGGTACCATGGTTTCTGAGATGATTCGAGATCAGCGTGGGGCCTGCATATGCTGCCAAGAAGGGTGAAAGGAGGGGGCAGGTTGGGGATGGGGGCAGTAGGATTGATGATATGGGAGATGGTGTGCCTGGGCAGACACAAAATGCTGGAGTAACTCAGCATCTCTGGAGAAGGAATGGTGCCGTTTCAGATCGAGACCTTCTTCAGACTGATGTCAGGGCAGTGGGCGGGACAGAGATAGAATGTAGTCGGATACAGTAAGACTAGTGGGAGAACTGGGAAGGGGAGGGGATGGAGAGAGAGGGAAAGCAAGGCAGGGCTGCCAACTCTCACGCATTGAGCGTGAGACTCATGCATTTTGCCCAATTCTCACGCTCTCACACTGATTACAGAATTTCTCACTCTCGTCGTGAGAAATTCTGTGATCAACGAGAATTTCAAAACGAATACCCATGGGCTGCAGCCCCTCCACTTTTTTGGCAAGACATGCTTCATAACCCAAAATTATCCGGCCAGCAAGCATATTTTTCTCTTCTTCTAAAGATCTCAGACATCCAGAATCTCAGAACAAGCGCATTGAGTGAGCGTGGCAAAACCAAAGATCATAGAGCGTAGATCATAGAACCGACTGGCCCCCCAAAACCCTCCCACTCCTCAACAGCACATCACAGCGCAGTTCACAGCTCCTTTCTATCATCTTTGGTCGAGATATGGGGCAGTGAACAAAATGCTGTGTTTAGCCGCCGAGCCATGGGCCCCGAGAGAAAGAGAGAGTCAGCCCCGAGCAAAGGAGCTCTATGATCTTTGGCTCCGAGAGGGAGGGAGAGTCGGCTCCGAGAGGGAGGGAGAGTGAGAGTGTGGGCCCCGAGAGGGAGGGCGAGTGAGAGAGTCGGCCCCGAGAGGGGGGGAGAGTGAGAGAGTGGACCTGAGAGGGAGGGAGAGCGAGAGTCGGCCCCGATAGATTTCAGGTTGAGACCCTTCTTCAGACTTGAACGTAATAGGTTCAGTCCAATATGATCACATATGGGGCTTTATGTGTGGGCCAGATATATTGTCAGAGCAGAGGGGCTAGGAGCAAGGCCAAGTGTACATCCAGAGTCAAGGTCTGGAATAGTACAGTGTCAAGATCTGGAAAAGCTGGGACAATAGGAGTGTTCAGCAATGGGAACCCAAGCAGGTAAGCAGCTATGATCAGGGTAGAAGGGTAGAATAGGGGGCTAGGTGCAAGGCTGGACTCAGGGTCAGGAATGAGAGAAGGTATGCAACTGGAGTCAAGGTCAGGAGTAGTACCAGGTGTGCAGTGAGACCCAGGTTGGTCAACATGGGCCAAGTGCTTGATTATAATCTGATTTCCATACATGAATATACTAAGATCATTCATGTGCTGCACCTGTTGATCAAAGCCTGGCTCTACTGCGGAATGTAATTAGGAATGTAATGTAGCCTAACCTTATTCGTAGCTAAACCAATTTAAAGCATAAATGGTGCATTCAAGTGCAAGTTAAAAGATTTGCTACAGTATGGACCAGATCGCACAATTTCAAGCTGATAAATGCAAAAGCTCCGTACCATTGGAGGGGGGGGGGGGGGGGGGATCCCCCCCTGTGTCCCCCCCCCTCCCCCCCTGGTCGCTATGCTCCCTCAGGCTTGATCTCTCACAATTTTTCACTCCCAATTCTCACCCAATGTTGGCAGCCCTGGCAAGGGCTATTTGAAGTTAGAGAAGTCAATGTTCATACCGCTGGAGTGAAAGCTACCCAAACAAAATATGAGGTGCTGATCCTCCGATTTGCCCTGGGCCTCACTCTGACATTGGAGAAGACCCAGGACAGAAAGGTCAGACTAGGAATGGGAGGGGGAGTTGAAGTGATGAGCAACTGGGAGATCAGGTAGGTACCTAGACATTTGATTGGGTTTTTGCTTGCTCCCAACAGTCCCTCAAATTCCACCAAAATAAAAATCACCCAGTCATTTTTGCTCCATTTTCAGTTTGACATTTGCCATGAATTCAGTGGGGAAGTTACATTTTTTCAAAGCACAAATTAAGAATGTCAATGAATTATTTATTCTATCCTCATGCCATGACATTGTCATTCTTTGCCATGACAGAGACCTGAGGCCTATTGTGCTGTCAGGAATGTGACTATCATGGCTTCTCATTTGAGGCTGACTAAGTGTAAGTGGGGTCACAATCCACAAATATTGACCTAGGAGAGTTTGCTTATCCGATTGATGAGTTAGGAGGATTTTGTGGGATTGCACTGATGGCATTTCTCTTGCGCTTTACTGGATGCAGTCCACAGCTAGTACAGGGTGGCACAATCATTAATATCCTATAGACCAGAGCCCTCTGCAAGGTTTGAGGTCCAGATCTTCAAGCATTATTTTCCTCAGTTGGCCAAGGATTATGCTGACACATGATGGATGGTAGCAACGTTCATCACATGTCTGCTTTCGTTCAGGTGGCTAGAGATATGGGAAGTGACCCACATTTTCCAGGGTATCGCGTGGACCTTTATTGGTGGGAGGCACTGTAGTGCCACCGAGGATCACATTTTGCAAATGTTTAGTGCAAGTCCTATTCTCTCATACACTTCACTAAATGCACCAGTAATGAACATACAACAGTACAGCACAAGAACGGGCCACGTGGGTATCAATGTCTGTACCGAACATGGTGCAAAGACCATCAATTGTCTACCTGCATATGACCCGTATCCCTCCATTCCCTGTATATGCATGGACCCAACTAAAGGTCTTTTAAATGCTACCAACATATCTGCTTCATCCATCACACCCGTCAACATGTTTCAGCACTTACCTTTATCTATGTAAAACTCTTGCCCCCCAAATTAACTTTGCCCTTCTCACCTAAAGGTTATGCCCTCGATATTTGATTTTTATATTCTTTTTTATTTTTTCTATTTTTCTATTCTTTCTGCAACCTTCAGCGTTCCAAAGAAAACAAATCCAAATCTGTAGCTAATACCCCTAATCCAGGCATTATTCTGGTAAACCTCATCTGCACCCTTTCCACGGCCTCCACATCCTTCCTGTAATGGGGTGACCAGAACTGCACACAATACTCCAAATATGGCCGGACCAAAGTTACATAAATCAGCATCAGACTTATTGACTCTAATACTTAATGCCTTGACCTATGGAAGCAAGCATGCTTTCATTATCACTCTACTTGTGTTGTCACTTTCAAGGAGATAGATTTGGACCGCAAAATCACTCTTTACATCAATGCTGTTAAGGGTTATGCCCTTAAATGTATATTTTCCCCTTACACGTGACCTCCCAAAGTGCAACGCCTCACACTTGCTCAGATTAAACTCCATCTGCTACTTCCCTGCCCATTTATGCAATTGATCGATATTCCACGGTATACTTTGACAGCCTTTCTCACATTTGCGACCCCAGCAATCTTGGTGTCATCTGCAAACTTATTAACCAACCTTTCAATATTTAGGTCCGAGTAATTGATAGCCATGACAAACAGCAGCAGTCTCAGCAGAGATCCCGGTGGAACTCCGCTGGTCACCGATCTCCTGCATGAATATGGTCCTACCACTATCAGGTTCTGTCTCCTATCAGCAAGCCAGTTGTAAATCGATACAGCCAAGATCTTTTTCAGGAACACATCTAGTATTTATATTCTTACAAAAAAAAAATCACTATTTATTCCTCGTTAAATGCATGCCACATCTTTGCATGTCTCAATATCAGAAATATTGTAAAATAAACAACTGCCCAGTTTTTTTTTTAGAACAACGAAACTCACTTACTTGTATGTTGTCAAACTTCAGGCCAGGCATGGTTAATCTTTCCTTGTCAATAAAAACTGTGTTGAACTGTTGCGTAGCTACAGAAATTAGGATTTTCCTAGTCTCTTCAGATGGAAGCCAAGCATCATACCGTCTGTCTACCTCACTCATGTTCAGTGCTGTTGCAAAGGGATCATCATTTCCTGCAAATGCTGCTTGGAGCTGAGTGAAGGGCTTGGGCGACAGAGGTATTTCAGAAGATGACGCTGAAGGTGCTACACTATTTCTTACAATGAAAGTTTGGCTTGTGGAGTTGGAAGGACTGACCAACACTGGACTAGAAAGTGAGGACAATCGATCAGGTACTGAAGCACTAGCATTTGGATTACTAACAGAAATAAAAGATGTTGATGTAAAGGAGTCAAAAAATTCAGCTGCCGATGAACTTGAACTGGCATCATCTGTGAAAAATTTGCTTAGGCTAGGGCTAGGATGAACTCCAAATAGTGGTGGCTTACTTGGAGTATCAATAATTGTTCCAAAACTAGGAGATTTTACCATCTGAGGTTCATAGCCATCTGCTTTCAAAGGAGTAATAATCTGGTCTTTCGCTTGCTTGTCCTGATTAAAAATATTGCATACTGGTAGATTTTCATCCTTTGCCAAAAGAGTTTCTAATGACATTGGACCTTGTTTCTCCTGCAATTTGAATTCAACTTGGCCATCTTGTCCATTTTCAAGACTTTCTGTTGTTACTTGAAGCTCTTCTTCTGATTCGACTGCAAGCTCCAGATTCTGTGGGGCAGACATTTCTTCCTGTGTTGGAGTCCTGTCATCATTAGTATTGATAATAGGTGTAAGAGGTTGGTTCTCTTCAGCAGAAGCCTCTTTATAATCCTCCTTCTGCGAACCTACTGACCGAACATCACCACATTCCATATCTAAAGCCTCTTCACAGTCACGCAGGATTGCCAGGTCTCCTACATCACCCTCACTATTACTCGGTGAGTCAGATATTATTACACTCTCCATCATCTGTTCGTTAAGCTTGTCCATCAGATTCATCTGACAGGTCTCGGGTATTTTATCTGTGGGCTTAGATACAAATGCATCACCACTGAGGTCGATATTTTCTGTTCCAAACAGCATTTGCTGTTGTTGAGGTTGGGATTCTTGGAGCACCGTTGTCACACCCTCTTTATTCATCTCCTCACCAATATGGAATGTTACGGTATCTGTAACCTCAGAGCTGAAATGAAGATTTTCCATCTTTTCCTGCAACCAAAATTCACAATTTTAGTACTTTCCATATTTAAATGTTGCTACATTATGGACAGTATAGCCAAAACATTATGTACACATTAACATTAGTATGTGTTTAACCCAAATGCAATATTTTTTGGAATGGCTAACTTAAATTAACTAATTTTTCCTTCTAGTGATTTCTTAAAAGGGATTTACTTTGGACACACAAATGTCCAAATGCCTCAAAAAGACAGCCAACATCATCAAAGACCCACACCATCCTGGCCACACACTCATCTCACCATGGCCATCGGGAAGAAGGTACATGAGCCTGAGAACTGTAACATCCAGGTTCAGGAACAGCTTCTTCCTTACAGCCATCAGGCTAGTAAACGCAACAACCTCAAAAGCTATGAACTACGATAGACTATTATTATTATTGCACTGTTATTGGTTGTTCTTTTTTTCCTGAGATTTTGTTATATTATTTATTAAGATTACATATTCTGTTGTGCTGCAGCAAGTAAAAATTTCATTGTTCTATCTGGGACATACGACAATAAAACACTCTTGACACACAAATGTCACATTTGTACCTACAAACCATCTTGACACACAAATGTCACATTTGTACCTACAAACCATTTTGTTTTAAATGTTTGTGGATTAAGAAAGAAAAATTATCTCCATCGTGACGCATACAGTGGCTTGCAAAGGTTTTCATACCCCTTGAACTTTTCCACATTTTGTCACGTTACAACCACAAACGTAAATGTATTTTATTGGGATTTTATGTGATAGGCCAACACAAAGTGGTGCATAATTGTGAAGTGGAAGGAAAATGATACATGGTTTTCAAATTTTTTTTACAAATAAAAAACTGAAAAGTGTGGCGTGCAAAAGTATTCAGCCCCCGAGACAATACTTCGTAGAACCACCTTTCGCTGCAATTACAGCTGCAAGTCTTTTGGGGTATGTCTCTACCAGCTTTGCACATCTAGAAACTGAAATTTTTGCCCATTCTTCTTTGCAAAATAGCTCAGCTCAGTCAGATTGGATGGAGAGTGTCTGTGAACAGCAATTTTCAAGTCTTGCCAGAGATTCTCAATTGGATTTAGGTCTGGACTTTGACTGGGCCATTCTAACACATGTATATGCTTTGATCTAATCCATTCCATTGTAGCTCTGGCTGTATGTTTAGGGTCGTTGTCCTGCTGGAAGGTGAACCTCCGCCCTAGTCTCAAGTCTTTTGCAGACTCTAACAGGTTTTCTTCCAAGATTGCCCTGTATTTGGCTCCATCCATCTTCCCATCAATTCTGACCAGCTTCCCTGTCCCTGCTGAAGAAAAGCATCCCCACAGCATGATGCTGCCACCACCATGTTTCACAGTGGGGATGGTGTGTTTAGGGTGATATGCAGTGTTAGTTTTCCGCCACACATAGCGTTTTGCATTTAGGCCAAAAACTTCAATTTTGGTCTCATCTGACCAGGGCACCTTCCTCCACATGTTTGCTGTGTCCCCCACATGGCTTGTGGCAAACTGCAAACGGGATTTCTTATGGCTTTTTTTCCCCCAACAATGGCTTTCTTCTTGCCACTCTTCCATCAAGGCCCGATTTGTGGAGTGCAAGACTAATAGTTGTCCTGTGGACAGATTCTCCCACCTGAGCTGTGGATCTCTGCAGCTCCTCCAGAGTTACCATGGCTGCTTCTCTGATCAATGCTCTCCTTGCCCGGCCTGTCAGTTTAGGTGGATGGCCATGTCTTGGTAGGTTTGCAGTTGTGCTATACTCTTTCCATTTTCGGATGATGGATTGAACAGTGCTCCATGAAATGTTCAAAGCTTGGGATTTTTTTTATAACCTAACCCTCCTTTAAACTTCTCCACAACTTTATCCCTGACCTGTCTGGTGTGCTCCTTGGGCTTCATGATGCTGTTTGTTCACTAATGTTCTCTAACAAACCTCTGAGGCCTTTACAGAACAGCTGTATTTATACTGAGATTAGATTACACACAAGTGGACTCTATTTACTAATTAGGTGACTTCTGAAGGCAATTGGTTGCACTGGATTTTATTTAGGGGTATCAGAGTAAAGGGGGCTAAATACTTTTGCACGCCACACTTTTCAGTTTTTTTATTTGTAAAAAAATTTGAAAACCATGTATCATTTTCCTTCCACTTCACAATTATGCGCCACTTTGTGTTGGTCTATCACATAAAATCCCAATAAAATACATTTACGTTTGTGGTTGTAACGTGACAAAATGTGGAAAAGTTCAAGGGGTATGAATACTTTTGCAAGCCACTGTAATGTTCTTTGATTAAAAACCAGACTACAATGGTAGGTTGTTTGAAATGCAATGTTGAAATACCTTCCAATTTTTCTTCCTTGGAAGGGATCACCCGTCTCGGGACAAAAAAGACAAAGTGCTGGAGTAACTAAGCAGGTCAGTCACCAACCCCGGAAAATATGGCTAGGATTCAGAGATGCTGCCTGACCCAGTTACTCCAGCACTGTGTCTTTTTATTTGTAAATCAGCAGCTGCAGTTCATTGTGTCTAGTGTTCTAAGAACTTCTCTTTTTACATACTTACAAATATTAAGAACCAGCAGCATATTTTACACAAAGCATGATTGAATTTTACCATAATCATATTGCACCACCTGAACACCCGATCTGACTAACGTGGTAGATGTATCTGCAGGAGATATATGCTTTCAGAATCACAGGGAAATGGCAAAAGCCTTGGTATAGATTTAATTAATTGTTTAAAACACTCTAAATGAAGTAAATGCAAAAGAAGCTAGCCCATTTGCAAAACTTTTTTTTTTGATTTGTCAGTTTTGCTACCTGCCAACTATCTATTTGACAATGATGGAAAAATCCAAAAGAACAAATATACCACTAATTCCTCAAACGTTAACTGATAGCACAAGCTGTTATACTGCACATCCTTCTAGGTCCTGATCTAGAAAACACAAATTATCATACAGGCAATAAACATTGATCACAGCTTGGTGGTTAATGTATATATCAGACAGGTATTCATATTTACAGGCTACTATCAATTGTTTTTTTGTTTTTTTTTAAATGATTGTATTAACATCTGAGAAAGGTAAATTTAGCTTTTGTTAAAGCCCTGTCCCACGGTACGAGTTCATTCCAAGAGCTCTCCCGAGTTAAAGAAAAAAATCAAACTCGTGGTAAGCACGGAGAATAAACGTAGCGGGTACATCGGAGCTCGGGGACATCCCTTAGCGGCTCGTAACGCTAACGGTAGGTACTCGGGAAGACTCGCTAACGGCAGGTAAGCACGGGAAGACCCGTGAAGATTTTTCAACATGTTGAAAAATGTCCACGAGAGCCCCGAGTACCGACGAGTGACCATTACCGTAAATCTCCGAGTTCAAATCAGGGCAACTCAGGAGAGCTCTTGGAATGAACTCGTACCATAGGACAGGGCTTCCTTTTATAAATTACGGCATTATCATTAACCCAATACAAACATTTAACATGTTCTCCTCAGGTGCAGCCTGAGCTGCTAGGCTACTCCTGCACTCAGTGTCTTCATTTATAAATCAGCATCTTCAGTTCCATGTTTCTTTGTTTAAACATTGGATAATTATTTCTTGTTTCCAGACATAATGAACACCGGCAAGATTGTATTTATAGAATAACAGAATGGTGACAGTAGAGATGGTGGTCAGTCAGCACTTTGGGACCCTGAAAACAGCACAGCTTGTTTCACCTCACCCTCTTCTTCCCACATCAACTCCTGGCCCCTTCAGCCCACAATGTCTCTGGACATGGTGCCAAGTTAAACAAATCTCCTCCACTTGCATGTGATCCTTATCCCTCCATATCCCGATGCCTGCCCAAAAGCTTCTTAAATGTCAATCGTATCTGCATCCACCACTACCCTTGGTAGTGCGTCCCAGGCACCCACCACATTCTGTGCAAAAAACGTGCCCCTCACATCTCCTTTAAACTTTTCTCCGACCTTAAAGCTATGCCCTTTAGTCGTTGACATTTCCCTCCTGGAGAAAATAAGTTTAGACTGTCTTCCCCATCTATCCCTCCCATAATTCTTCTATAGTGGTCTTCCCTCAACCTCAGACATTTCAGAGAAAACAATCTAACTTTATCCAATCTCTAATATCTAATAATCTCAAATACAGGCTGTAAACCTCTTCTGCACCCTCACCAAAGCCTCCACATCCTTCCTGTAATGGGGTGACCAGAATTGTTCACAATAATTACTGAATAAATGTTGCAAACATTTATTGCAATTCTTACACCGTTTTCATTCCATGGTTTTCCACCTTGTTCACATCTATGAAGAAGAGGCATCTTTAAGAAAAGCCGAAGACAAGACACAAAAAGCTGGAGTAACTCAGTGGGACAGAACCACTTGGCAGTTTATAGCAACCACACTGGCTTAATCAGAAAAAGGTTTACTTAAAGATGATGGGTTTTCAACCTTGTACGTTACCTCTGCTTCTCAATCCACAGATGCTGACTGACCTGCTGATGTTTTGTGTGAATGAGTGAATTTTTACAACAATACAGCAACGATGACAGTAACTTCGTCAGGCACCAGTCTGTTCACAAACTTACTGAGTTACATTTCACAAGTTGCCATTGTGGTATCCGAACCCTAAACCTCTGGGTTACCATAAACAATACATAACTTAATCCTAGATTATGATTTCAACAAATGTTAATTATTGGCAATTCATTTTTCAATTCCTAACTGATACTCCCAATTACTTTAAATCAACGCGGCTGCCTTAAATTTGAGTCTGAAGGGTCCCAATCCGAAACATCACCCATCTTTTTTATCCAAACATGCTGCATGACCCACTGAATTACTCCAACACTTTGTGTCTATCTTTGATATAAACCAGCACTTGCAGTTCTTTGTTTTTGCCCTACATTTGATATATCTTTGATATGTCATATGAGCATATGATAACCATATAACAATTACAGCACGGAAACAGGCCATCTCGGCCCCACAAGTCCGTGCCGAACAACTTTTTTTCCCTTAGTCCCACCTGCCTGCACTCATACCATAACCCTCCATTCCCTTCTCATCCATATGCCTATCCAATTTACTTTTAAATGATACCAACGAAGCTGCCTCCACCACTTCCACTGGAAGCTCATTCCACACCGCTACCACTCTCTGAGTAAAGAAGTTCCCCCTCATGTTACCCCTAAACGTCTGTCCCTTAATTCTGAAGTCATGTCCTCTTGTTTGAATCTTCCCTATTCTCAAAGGGAAAAGCTTGTCCACATCAACTCTGTCTATCCCTCTCATCATTTTAAAGACCTCTATCAAGTCCCCCCTTAACCTTCTGCGCTCCAGAGAATAAAGATCTAACTTATTCAACCTATCTCTGTAACTTAGTTGTTGAACCCCAGGCAACATTCTAGTAAATCTCCTCTGTACTCTCTCATTTTGTTGACATCCTTCCTATAATTGGGCAACCAACATTGTACACCATACTCCAGATTTGGTCTCACCAATGCCTTGTACAATTTTAACATTACATCCCAGCTTCTATACTCAATGCTCTGATTTATAAAGGCTAGCATACCAAAAGCTTTCTTTACCACCCTATCTATATGAGATTCCACCTTCAAGGAACTATGCACGGTTATTCCCAGATCCCTCTGTTCAACTGCATTCTTCAATTCCCTACCATTTACCATGTACGTCCTATTTTGATTTGTCCTGCCAAGGTGTAGCTCCTCACATTTATCAGCATTAAACTCCATCTGCCATCTTTCAGCCCATTTTTCCAAATGGCCTAAATCACACTGTAGACTTTGGAAATCCTCTTCATTATCCACAACACCCCCTATCTTGGTATCATCTGCATACTTACTAATCCAATTTACCACACCTTCATCCAGATCATTGATGTACATGACAAACAACAAAGGACCCAACACAGATCCCTGAGGCACCCCACTAGTCACCTGCCTCCAACCCGAACAAACAGCCATCCACCATTACCCTCTGGCTTCTCTCATTCAGCCACTGTTGAATCCATCTTGCTATTCCTGCATTTATACCCAACAGTTGAACCTTCTTAACCAACCTTCCATGAGGAACCTTGTCAAAGGCCTTGCTAAAGTCCATATAGACAACATCCACTGCTTTACCCTCGTCAATTTCCCTAGTAACCTCTTCAAAAAATTCAAGAAGATTAGTCAAACATGACCTTCCAGGCACAAATCCATGTTGACTGTTCCTAATCAGACCCTGTTTATCCAGATGCTTATATATATTATCTCTGAGTATCTTATAGTGCTTGGTGGTGAAGTATATTTCAAATGCAGAACACAAAGTACCAGAGTAACTCAGTGGGTCAGGCAGCATCTCTGGAACAAATGCATAGGCCGCCAAGTTTTAGGTCAGGACCCTTCTTCAAGTCTCATCTCCTTTCCATGTTCTCCAGATAATTTGCCTGACCTGCTGAGTTCTTCCAGCACTTGTGTTCAATTGAAGATTCCTGCATCTGCAGTTCCTTGTGCTAACATTTCATTACAGAAGGATCCTGCTCAGTAGGGCAAGTGGGCTGAAGAATGCCCAATGAGGTTCGATGCATTTAAGAGCGAGGTGTTATCTTTTTGAGAAGTCAAACCAGTGCAGGACCTTTACAGTGAATGGTAGGGTCCTGGGAGTGTTGTAAAATAGAGACATCTAAATGTATACAGTTCCCAGAAAGTAGTGTCACAGGTAGATAGAATAGTAAAGGTGACTTTTGGCACATTGGCCTGCATTGGCCAGGGTATTAAGTTTAGAAGTTGGAATGTTATGTTACCATTGTTCAAGACATTGGTGAGCTGCATTAGGAGTATTTTGTTCTGTTTCGATCAACCCTGCTATAGGATAAGCTGGAAAGAGTGCAGGAATGATTTACGAGGATGTTACCAGGAGTTGAGGACCTGAGCTATAGAGAGAGATGCAAGCTAGAACTATTCCTTGGAGCTCGAGAGGCCGAGGCGTGATCTTACATAGGTGTATAAAATAACATGTTGTGCAAGACATTGGTGAGGTCACAATTAGAGTATTGCGTTCAGTTTTGGTCACCTTTATAGGAAATATGTTGTTAAGCTGGAAAGGTACAGGGAAGATTTATGAGGATGCTGCAGGACTCAAGGGCCTACGCTATAGAGGGAAGTTGAGCAGGCTAGGACTTTATTCCTTGTAGTGCAGGGTGTGGGTGAGGTGGGTGGGGGTGAGGGGTGGGTGTGAGGTGAGGGGTGAGGGTGAGGGTGAAGTGGGTGTGTGGGTGGGGGGTGAGTGTGGGTGGGGGGCGAGGGTGAGGTGGGTGGGGTGTGGGGTGAGGGTGAGTGGGGGTGTGAGGTGGGGGTTGGGGGGTGAGAGTGGGGGGGGGTGAGGTGGGTGTGGGTGTGGGTGGGTGAGGGTGAGGTGGTTGTGGGGTGGGGCGGGGCGAGGGTGAGGTGGGTGTGGGTGTGGGTGGGTGAGGGTGAGGTGGTTGGGGTGAGGGGCGAGGGTGAGGTGGGTGAGGGTGTGGGGTCGCCAGGGGCAGGTCCGCGCGGCCTCACCTCGCCTCGCGACCCAGCGACCGTTGCCCGTTCCCCGTTGACCGTTGCCCACCCGCGCTCGCTCGCGCTTCCTCACCTGACGTCGCCGCCACCAGCCGGCCTGTCCTCCGCTCCCCGCATGCGCAGCTCCAGCAGGAAGAGCGCACGGACGGCAAGCCGCGGCGTCCGTTTCGCGAACCGTCAGAGTCGGCGGCCTGAAAGGCTTGTTATTGTTGCTGTTTATTGTGTGTTTTAATTCATTTTATCTCTCTGTTGCCGCTCTCCCGCCCTCCCCCCCCAACGTTTATTTGAAATACAAGCAGAGGAGATGGAAGACGACGCGCCTGTTATTTATGGGCTTGAATTCCAGGTAGGCAGAGGTTTGGGGGTGGGGGTTGGACGACACCCAAGTGAAGGTGGATCCTGGTCGGTGAGGCCGGAGCCAGCAGTTTGGGGTGAATGTGCCCCGTAATAAGCTGCTGTGCCTCTCTCATTGCCACATAGTGACCACCGCGCTTCGTTGGCTGTAAAACCCATCTTTAGACAAGGACGCGATGCAAAGTCTTTAATAACAACTCGTCTAATAACAACCAAGTGATGCAAATGCACTGCAATATAAGTTGCTGTCACTCCATAGGACACCGAGCCGAAGCTTCAGTCCGAAGAAGGGTCTCGACCCAAAACGTCACCTATTCCTTTTTTTCCAGAAATGCTGCCTGACCCGCTGAGTTACTCCAGCATTTTGTGTCTTATCTTCGGTGTAAACCAGCATCTGCAGTTCCTTACGACACGAAACTCTGACTGTTTCGTTGAGCCGATATACAGATCCCAGAGCAAGAGTGTTATGCCCCGTTTGTATGCTGGTTTGTACCAAAGATAGACACACAACGCTGGAGTAACTCAGGGTGTCAGGTAGCATATCTGGAGAACATAGATAGGTGACAGGGTACACAAAAATGCTGGGGAAACTCAGCGGGTGCAGCAGCATCTATGGAGCGAAGGAAATAGGTGACGTTTCGGGCCGAAACCCTTCTTCAGACATTTCGGGCCGCCAACCTTCGTCAGACAAATTGTAAGGAGGAGGGGGAGGGACTAGAAGCAAGAAAAGACCAGGACAAATCAGGGCCGGGAACAGATGACATCAGGCAGGGTGGTTCATCTATGGTTCATAGGCCGATTGTTGGCTCGGGATGGCGTGATCTATGAGAAGTCGCTAAACCAATTGTACAGTTTGCAACGATGTATCCCTCTTGTTTTGGGGAGTGTGGGAAATAGCGGGAGAAATAAATCCACATTGGGGGAAGGGGCGTGCACAGGGAAGAGGGGGTGAGTGGTGGTTACTTGAAATTGGAGAATACAATGTTCATACCATTGGGTTGTAATTTAAAGTAACAAGCGGAATTTGAGGTGCTGGTCCTCCAGTTTGTGTATGGCCTCACTCTAGCAATGGAGGAGGCCCAGGACAGAAAGGGTGGCATGGGAATGGAAAGTTGCGTTAAAATGGGAACACAGGGACGTCCAGTTGGCTTTTCTATGCTTGGTCTCGCTAATGTCAAGAAGGCCGCACCGGCAGCACGGAATGCAGTCAATGAGGCTTCAAGAAGTGCATATTTCTGGAAGGACAGCTGGGATCCCTGGGTGGAGATAATGGAGAAGGTGCAGGAAAGTTGAATTGAATCTAACCTCTAAAAGGTATTGATCATCTGTGATGAAGACGCAAGAAAGATTTTAAAAAGCAAAAACACAAACAAGTTAATCCAAGAGTAGAAACATTAAAGAGCGAGATAAGTGTTAGATGTAAAAGGAAAGATGGCTCGGGCTCGGGCTCAGGCACAACTTAAGCCCAAACTCGGTCAACCATTTCTTCTTGTGTAGAAAGGAGCTGCAGATGTTGTTTTTTACCGAAGATAAGTGCTGGAGAAGGGATTCCTGAAACGTCAAATCCTTTTTCTCTGGAGATACTGCCTGAGCCGCCGCGATATTCCAACACTTTGTGTTTATCAACCGTTTCTTCTTGCTGCATTCAGCAAGGTCTTTCATAAGGTTGCAGATGGTAGACTGCTCTGGAAGGTTAGATTACAGGATGTCCGAGGAGATGGACTGGATACCGAATTGACTTGATAATAGGAAGCAGAGGGTGGTAGTGGAAGGTCGTTGACTATGGTATGCCTCAGGGATTCATGCTGAACCCTTTGCTGTTTGTCATCAATATCAACGATTTTGAAGGAATTTGTCAAGAAGTTCATTGTGCTTGCACAGATAGATGAATGGTGAAGAAAGCTTTTGGCACGTTAGCATTATCAGTCAAGGAATTGAGTACAGGTGCACAACCTTTTATCCGAAAGCCTTGGGACCAGACACTTATCGGATTTCGGACATTTTCGGATTTCCGAATGGAAGATTTTTAGCGTAGATTAGGTAGGTAGCGCAGGCGGCTTGAAAAGTCTGGAGCGGCTGCCTCCTCCCCGGAGACCGGGGAATCATTGTAAATCATTGCATAAATGTTAGTCAGTTAGTTTGGAGGGATTTTATGTGGTGGTGGTGGGGTGAAGGGGGAAACTTTAATTCTTAGTCCCAACATCGCGGAGCTGGGGGCTCCGTCCGGCCGCGGGTGGCGCCGGTTGGAGCTCCGACCCCGGCAACTCTACCCCTGGCTGCGAGGCGCTCCAAATCCAGCGCCGCCCGCAGTCCCAGCTCCGCGAATGTTGGGAGTCGGCGGCCACAGCGTTCCGGAGTTTACCGCACGGCGACCCCACCGTAAGGCATTGCCCGCTCCCCCCTCGCTGGTATCCCCAGTGCTGCGACGCCGCCGACTCCCAACATTCGCGGAGCTGGGGCTGCGGGCGTCCGGCCGTGGGTGGCGGTGGATTTGGAGCACCTCACAGCCAGGGGTAGAGTTGCCGGGGTCGGAGCTACAACCGGCGCCGCCCGCGGCCAGACACCCGAAGCCCCAGCTGGGAGTTGGCGGCCACAGCGCTGCGGAGCTTACTGCACGGTGACCCGGTAAGGCATTGCCCGCTCCCCGCCTCTCCGACCAGGTAGGGGACTAAGAATTAAAGTTTACCCCCTCACCTCACCCCCTTCACATAAAAGCCCTCCAAACTAACTGACTAACATTTAAGCGATGATTTACAGATGTTTAAGTGTTTCCCCGGTCTCCGGGGAGGAGGCAGCCGTTACAGTAGTACAGACCTGGGTTGACCGTGGGTCGTTTCGGGTCAAGTTTGGCGCCAAATGCGAGCTTTGGTGTGCAGACGACATCCTGGAAAAAATGGCCAGTTTTCGGAGTTTTCGTTTTCCAGAACTCCGGATAAAAGGTTGTGCACCTGTATAGAAGTTGGGATATTATGTTACAGTTGTACAAGAGTATTGTGTTCAGTTTTTGTCACTGGTGCTATTGGAAATTACATAGATGTTGTTAAGCTATAAAATATGTAGAGAAGATTTACGAGTATATTGCAAGACCTGAGAACCTGAGTTACAGGGAAAGGTTGGACAGGCTCATCTTGGTCAAGTGATTTATTTACTTAAAGTGCAATTAGCTTTTCAAGTAAATGAAAAGCATAAAAACTCCTCATGATGGAAATCTGAAACAAAAACCAAAAATGCTGGGAACACACGGCAAGTCAGACACCATGTAGGGAAAGAGAATCGGTTTCAATTTGAAGACTCGTTGTCAGGTTTTTTTAGTAATTTCTCTTTACCAGTTTTTAGCAAGTCCAGCATCTCAGCTACATTCAAGATTCAAGATTCGAGGGTTTATTGTCATTACAGCCGTATACACAGTGTACAGTACAATGAGATAGCGTTTCCCTAGAACCTCGGTACTGCATAGAACACAATTGGACAACAAAACCTAAAGTGCAACAAAGTAAATAGAAAATGTACAAAACTGCAACGCAGGACAGTAGACAACAGTGAACCAAGTGTGCCATCTTAATTTGCTGAGACTAAAATATTTTCTTCTTTGGGGGAAAAACTGATGCCAAGGAGTAATCTGTACTTTAGCCAGGAGCTGACTTATGCTTTGGACCATGAGCTCTCTTACTATTGTTTTCTAATTAAGATTACCATTTTAACCGTGTTTGCTTGTTCTGCCTTTGTGTATTCACCAGTCCATGATCAGTAAAGAAATGTCATGTTGCTCAAAGATTGGTTCTCTGATGTAATTGGATTTTTATCAGAACATACTGGGTTTATTGCCATTTTGAAGAGCTGGTGAATGAATGTCAACAATCAGAGCATTAGCTTCTCCAAATTCTTTTGGGGATGACTCCAGACTTAGTGAAGCCAAGGTTGCTACTTTTCTGTGGATTTTAAATGTCTTGTAGTTGACTACACTTGCAGAGGTGCAGAGAAAACAGATAGTAATAGAGGAGATTAAGTTAGTTTAAAGATACAGCGCGGAAACAGGCCCACCGGGTCCACGCTGACCAACAATCCCCACACACTTACACTATCCTACGCACACTACGGACAATTTACAATTTGACCAAGCCAATTAACCTACAAATCTGTATGTCTTTGAAGTGTGGGAGGGAACCTGAACTCCCAGGGAAAACCCACGCAGGTCATGGGGAGAACGTACAAAATCCATACAGACAAGCACCCGTAGTTAGGATTGGACCCAGGTAACTAGCGCTGTAAGACAGTAACTCTCTACCGCTGTGCCACCATGCCGCCCAGTTGAGACGAGTTGATAAGAGACATACAGCCAAATGTCCCTTAATGAGATTAAATGTATTTATAGGTGTAGAAATGTTTGACAACTGGTATGTGAAGATACAGTGTACCATTTGAAATCAAAGTGAACTGACTACAAAATTATAACCCTACTTGTTCTGAATCAAGCCACTATGACAGGCTGAACAATTGTGCCAAATAAGTCCATAAGTCCTGATATATGCTAGCCAATGTTTCTGCTTAAATAATCCCCACCACAAGGTACTAATGCCCATTCTTTTGACTGCATTTTGACAGACTTTCTCCTGCTTTGTTTGGCTCCCACATAACCACGGATCCTTTAAAACTGATGGGAAATTTTGATGATCTACAAGTAATTTCAGATTCTAAAAGGCACATTTGAGTCAGTCTGAAGAAGGCTCTCGACCCGAAACGTTGCCTATTCCTTTGCTCCATAGATGCTGCCTCACCCGCTGAGTATCTCCAGCTTTTATGTCTACCTTTGAATTACAGACCGATTCTTATAAAATAGATTAAGCTGTACACAGATGGCTCCATCAGAATATCCCAGTTGAAATTACAATAATACATTTTCTTTAAATGTATTGTGCATATTTTGCAGCTCTTTCGAAGCAGTGTGGGCCCACAGCGCATAAATCAAATGGTCAATCATTTGTCTCCACAGATCCTACTTGACCTACTGACATTTTCCAGCAGTTTACTTTTTATGACAGATTCCAGCATCTGTAGTCGTTTATATCTCTAAGTCAAATGTATTCCTTGTTTCCATAAATCCTGCATTTTTCAGTAGTCCGGTTATGAACAGTTGTTTTGTGGTCACTTTTAATTCCGAATACTTACTTTCTTTCTTCTGGATTTGAACAGGCCGGCACAATGGTATAGCTGGTAGAGCTACTGCCTCATTGCCCCAGAGACCTGGGTTTCAGCCTGCCCTCGGGTGCTGTCTTTGTGAAGCTTGTATGCTCTCCCTGTGACTGCATGGGTTTCCTCCAGGTGCTCTAATTTTCTTCCTCCTCCCAAAAATGTGCGAGTTTGTAGTTTAATTGGCCCCTAGTGTATGGGGAGTGGATGAGGAAGTGGGATAACATGGAACTTGTTAGTTCGATGGTTGGCGTGAACTCAGTGGGCTGCACGGCCTGTTTCCATGATGTATCTCTCAACTAAACAAAACTAATTAGTGGAAGTTGTGATTGGTGACATTAAATCAAATATTGGCATAAAGCAGTGATGCACTAACAAAACCAAAAATACTGTTCTGTGTCATTTTTATTTTATAGGCTCGTGCTTTGGCACCACAGACAGCAGAAACAGATGCAATCAGATTTCTGGTTGGCACTCAATCGCTGAAGTATGATAATCAGGTAAATGTCATTGACACCTATGACATAAGTGCAGTATGTATGTTAAAGAATAATGACATAATGAGCAGTTATGATGTGAACATAATGGCAAGATTTATTCATAACATTTAACACTAAATATCCATAAAATTATAGTTTGTTTATAAAATACAGCTATATTATACAACTTTGTATTGTTTTCATTCATTGTGCACCTTTATGTTCAATTACCGCTGCCTGAGTTACTTAGTATTTTGTGCCGATCTTCGGTATAAACCAGCATCTGCAGTTCCTCCTATGCAATATTTACTTAATGTTCATTGTTTCTTTGGCACTTTTGCAACTGCACAGTTAAATTCGTTTTGCATATTTACACATGTAGGCACCGCCATGTTTTGGCGCCATTTCCAAACTCTGGTCCGCCCACCCGCTCTGTATACTGGAATAATTCCCGATCCAGGTAACCCACAGACTCCGGCAGGGCCTTCCTCCGTCGCCCGATTGGGCCCGCGAACCGACATCCCTCTCTTCGCCTGGCCACCTTTGTCAAAATGACATCAAAGTCTATTCCCAAACACTTCATGAGCGATAGGTTTGCCAGGTTATTACACAGGGCTCCGCCTCTTCAGTGTCCAGTGGCAGGGGAACACTATCTTGTGTGCTCGCCCCACAGAGCCTTTGCAAAAGCTGCACTGGGTGCATCACTCAGCTACTGGTCCTGCAATCTGACTAGCATTTGGTTCTGACAACTCATTGTAGTCGAGGGCCAGCAGATATTCATCAGATCACATTGAGTCATTCCCTGAGCTGTGATCTTCTAACAGTAGTGAATGTTTGTCCAGCCTTGGGTGCAGCTGGTGGAGCAGCTCAGAATGGACGTCAACAAAATACTAATGCAGTCCCTAAGATCTTCTTGGCAGACCTACTGTCCAGAAGTAGATGGATGACAGTCCCATCCATGCCAAACCATGTTGACAATAGTGTGCAGTGGACTGAGATTCCAGTTGTGTATTTAAGATTTGATGGGCAGGGCCCTTCTTATCAACAGCCAAGTATAATTTTGTATATTCAGGGTTCTAATGATGGGGCATTTAGCTAAATGACTTTGATTATAGTGTGAACATAATAGGCAGAATTATAAGGCATGACAGATGGATGGAATAAAAACTTGAAAATGATAAACCTGATCTCAACTCCATTCAAACAGATTTCAGTAGTGCTAGGTAATGGAGCAAGGGTTGGACAACTAATCTGTCATTGAGAAATGGGTAGATTTGGCTGCATAACTCAAATGTTGGCATTTTAGATTTAATTGTGTCGACTTTCCAGGGATTTAAAGAACTTAACAGCTGAAAGAAGGCAAGACTGATGAGATCTATCAGATCAGTGACTGTCACATTTCATATGGACCCAGGCTTTCCCTGGCACAAACTAAATTCAGAGACTCAGTATCATTGGTTTCCCCACTCCACAGCACATCCTGCCCTTCTCACCTTCTGAAACTTTTAGGATCTGTATTTTGAAAATGGTTTTCTTTCAGGATTAGTAAAAGGGGAAGGGGAGCCTAATGACCTGGTTTGGAGTAACATAAGCAGATGGACGGCTGTATTTGGGGAAAAGAGAACAAAGAAGCATCTGGATAAGCCTACATTGCTAAGCTTTCGTAAAATTCCTAAAGATTGACAAGTGGGCAACTTCTTTATTCAGATCGGGAAGATCCAAGATTTAATTTAAATAGGGAGGAGAGGGGCAGAGTAGATAGGATCTCGCTGGCTCCTGGGCAAATAAATGTTGTCACGGTGTGCAGTTTGGATTGCTGTTCAGGAGTCCCTGCTTAAAGTGACATTTGTGAATATTTCATGCGAAGGAAGTTCAAGTTCATTATTAAATGTCTTCTGTCAAACAGGCTCATTCACAAACTTTCATATGTAATAAAAAATAATTCGGCTTTGTGAACTGGATTCATTTCTTCAGGGGAAAAGGAATGAGTGAAACATTGATGAGAAATAAAATACAGAGAGACCCTCGAGGTTTTAGTTATGGCTATTAGCTTGATGTTGGCGAATATCTCTTCTATAAGGATTAATGAGGTGGGTGGGGGGTGTCAAAAGATTTCAGTAAATCTATTGAAAAAAAGAGAAATACATATTTTTAGCAGTTTCCTCCACAATTTTGTTTTCCGTCTAAAAATGTAATACCGTTGCAAGGAGAGTGCCATGTGATGCACTTAAATGTGAATACAGAGTTGTCTATCATTTATTAACAAGATCCTGAAATATGCAAAATTGCCTTTGGATTCCCATAAATTAAAAATAAGTAAGCTTACATAATTTATAAACTCATTCTTAGTTTCAAGATCGTTTTACTTTGAGAGTAAATTCTTAATCTGAAAGCGAAATTAAAAATGTGACTGAATGAGCAGGTTCCTTTAAAAGCACTGGGATCATAACATCCTTGCCACTGTCTAATGCTCCTTACATTTGAATTTTTATTCCATAGTCTTGCTCCTTGTAATATCTGTAAGCAGCTCCATTCCTATAACTCTCCAATTTATCCGTGCTGCTTTAGTTCTGGCCTTGCTCGTCCTGAATTTAATTACTTCACCTTTGCTGACTACTCTTTCTGTTGCCAAAGTCCGAAACCCTGGAATTCTCTCCTAAATCTTCATGTACCTCCAAATCTCTGTCCCTCTGTTTCAACATCTTTTTCTTTGTTTGATTTCTGTAAAGCCTAGGTAGTGGTCCAAGCTTTTTATTGCCTGGCCATGTGTCCTCTTTATGTGGCACGGTATTGATTTTTAACAATTTTAATTTTGCTCCCGTGCTGCATCTTGGAATATTTAGGATATAGAGAGAGAAAATATAAAGTTTCTGTAATTCAAGCTTTCCATCAGGAAATGTTTTAATGTATCATATCTAGTGCAATATTTTTTTCAACATGTTTAGCCATAAACTTGTTATACCAATACATTTAAAAATGTACGTATGTGAGTGTTGTTTGTCCCCGTTTGGTCCCGACCTGATTCGGGTGGATCGAGGGTGGGTAAGGAAAAGGGTTTTGAGGGTCGTTTACATACTGTTGTACAATGATGTCCTGACTATCACTGTCTGTTATCATTGTATGTAAGCAAATTGCTGTGAAATTCAAAAATTCAAATAAAAAGATTTAAATTAAATTTAAAATGTTAATAATCAACTAGACCAAGTGGGGACCGTACCCCCAAGGCAGTACTCCACCACTCACTCTTTTCCCCGAGCGCAACCCGTTCCACCAACTCAATATTCCACCACTCACCCATAGCCCCAACTGCGCAGGCGCGGCTCATTTCTCCTCATCCCCCAGCACTCCCTCCTCTTCACCCTTCCTCTTCTTTCCCCTCTTCTCCTCCCCTCCCTACTCTCTCCCTCACCTCTCCCTCTCCTTTCCCCTCCCCTCAGTCACTACCTACCTCCCTCCCTCCATAACCCCACTCTCCTCCCTATCCCATCCTCTCCCTCTATCTAAATAACATTAAACAACAATCCTCCCCTCATCCTCTCCCCCATTCCCTCCCTCTCCTTACAACAATGTAACAAATCCCTCATTGCACTGGGAGTCCTGTCTTTGTTAACATTGTAACTGAATTTTTTTGAAAGGAGCAATCTTTTATGTAAATTATATTTGGGATCCCATTATGGCATCATAACCTGCTAACCAAAGATCCTAGAGGAGCAAGATAGACCACTCCTCTGAAATCCAATGGACTGATGTGTAGTACGTGACGGAACGTCACGGCAGCCATTTTTTAATGCGACACTTGCGACACTTGCCACCCGCTGTGATCCAAAGCAAAGATTATAGAGCTCCGCTATAATCTTTGATCCAAAGCAAAGATCCTCGAGTATCTTGTAGCGGGAACAGCCCCCTTCTTTGTGTAGTTTCCCTTGCATTGTATTGTGCAGTTTCCCTTGTATTGCTTTAACACACACTGCACAAAATTAAATTTAACGTATATATATTTTATATATTTATATGAATGTGTGTCTGTGTGTGAGAGGCAAGTTAGAGATAATTAAGTTTATTCTCATGGATCAGAAGCAACTTTGATTTAAATAATCACTATTAATTTATTTGTCTTGTAAGATGATATACATAAACCATAAAGGCAATTATATATATAATTATATAGTAATAATATATATATGCATATATATATATATATATATATATATATATATATACATATATATATATATATACATACATATACATATATATATATACACATACATACGTATACACATACATATGCACACGTACAAATACACGCATACATATGGATACATTTATATGCATACATACACGCATATAAACATATATATACATACATATATACACACATATACATATACATGCATATATACACATACATACATATATACACATACATGCATATATATTTATACATATGATCATTTTCCAACGATCAATAGATTTACGATCAGTTCCTGTGGATTGGAGGATAGCTAATGCTATCCCACTTTTCAAGAAAGGAGCGAGAGAGAAAACGGGGAATTACGGACCAGTTAGCCTGACTTTGGTGGTGTGAAAGATGCTGGAGTCAATTATTAAAGATGTAATAATGGGGCATTTGGATAGCAGTAAAAGGATTAGTCCAAGTCAACATGGATTTATGATTTTACAATGCATTTAAGCCTCTCCCATTTGTATGAGATGCATTCCTGGAATATGTAGGAAGTTTATTGTAACCTAGTGCTACATGCCTGAACAATGGATGATATATCACTTAAATGCAATTGTTTTCAGTTGTGTGGAGAGACCTGTATATTGAAGATGCTTTTTGCCTCTAATATGTCAATTTACCTTAAATGTAGAAGAGCTTATTAAAATCTTCTTACAAAGACCATTAAGTATTTTCTTTCTATCCTCTTTTGGACCCAAGGCATAGCAGAGCTGCCAACTCTCACGAAGAGGTAAGGGAGGGAGAGATGGAAGGGAGGGAGATCGAGAGAAGAGAGGGAGAGAGAGAGAGAGAGAGAGATCGAGAGAAGAGAGGGAGCGAGAGATCGAGAGGAGTGGAGAGAGAGATCGAGAGAAGAGAAGGGGGAGGGAGAAGGGGAAAAGGGGGGACAGGGAGAAGGGGGAGAGGGAGAAGGGGGAGGGAGAAGGAAAAGGGGGGAGAGGGAGAAGGGGGACAGGGAAAGGGGGAAGAGGGAGAGTGGAACGATAGCACATTATAACGCGCAGCCGTCCCATTCCGACCAAAGATTATAGAGCAGAGCTCCTCTAGTATCTGATTGCGGCCGCAGCCACCGAACCCCCCGGCCCACCATTGCACCCAAAGATGATAGAGCAGTTGTGTAATATTTGATTGCACCCTTCTTCACGGCGGGCTTGTGATCTTTGCTTGTGATGCCTTGACAATTCGAGGGATATAATGGGTAACAGCCGCCCATTCTCGGACTTGAATCTGAGCTCGAAAAATCTCCTGGTCACTGGACCTGATGTGTCCCGCGGGCCATATTGTGGAGACCAATCCCTTACAAGAACAAAACCAAAAACGTACACAGGTGTTAAAATTGTCTTTATTATTGTGGTAAGTATAGGTCTATTAAAAATAAGTCTAATAATTTTCTAATGTACCGACAAACCCAGTTTCCCAATGGCCGTTGATGGTAGAACAGAAAATAACATTTTCACGACAGAATATCGACTGAAAATAATAAAAATATTTTCTCACCTTTCTTTTTTATTGGGGAACCTAAAGAGTGACAGGTCGGGTCGTTTAGATTTACGATTAGAATACTTGATAGCAGAGCAGTGAGATGAAATTTAGATAAGGACGCCATGACAGTGTGGGGGAAGCCAATAAAATGCCTCAAAAAATGGCGTCGACGATCACACACGTGATACTACGCGTTTTTCGAGGAGTGGTCTATCTTGCTCCTCTATAATCTTTGCTGCTAACTGTCAGTGCTTGTAAGTGAATTTTGTCAAAGTGGGGCTTTGTAAAGTTTAAAATGAGCTCCAACCCGTCCCCCCAACGCAATATTCCACCACTCACCCATAGCCCCCAACTGCGCAGGCGCGGCTCATTTCCCCTTATCCCCAGCACTCCCTCCCCTTCCACTTCACCCTCCCTCTTCTTTCCCCTTGCTTCCTCCCCTCCCCCACTCCCTCACCTCTCCCCGCCTCTTCTTTCCCCTACCCTCAGTCATTCCCACCCTTCTTCGATAACCCCTTTCCCCTCCCTACCCCTCTTGACGTCATTGAAGCAGCGTCGATGACATGTGGGCTGCACAGACTTTCGCTTTTTACATGTACTGCGCATGAAAGGCATGGAGAATTATGCCTACCTAAGAGATCGATCTCTTAGGTAGGCATAATTCTCCCATGCCTTTACTATTTATATTTAATAATTATCATTTTATAATTTTAGCTAGGGTAGGCTGTGCCTACCTTGCCTACCCGGAGGGCACGTGTCTGCTACACTGCAAGATGCAAACCACTGGTTAGCCGCAAAAATAGGATTTGCCGTTGCAGTTTGCCAAGAAATACTCAAAAGAGCAACCGCAGTTCTGGAAAAAGGTCTTGTGGACAGATGAGACCAATTTTAACATATCGGAGTGATGGCAAAAGCAAAGTGTGGAAGAGAGAAGGAACTGCCCATTATCCAAAGCATACCACCTCATCTGTGAAACATGGTGGTTCGGGTGTAATGGCCTAGGCACGTTTGGCTGCTGAAGCTAAAGATGGTTGCAATACAGTGTTTAAGAAGGAACTGCAGATGCTGGAGAATCGAAGGTACACAAAAAAGCTGGAGAAACTCAGCGGGTGCAGCAGCATCTATTGAGCGAAGGAAATAGGCACGTTTTGGGCCGAAACCCTTCTTCAGACTGATCGGGGGCGGGGGTGGGCGGGGACAAGAAAGGAAAAAGGAGGAGGAGCCGGAAGGCGTGGGGATGGGAGGAGACAGCAGGGGGACTGAGGAAGGGTAGGAGACAGCAAGGACTAACAAAATTGGGAGAATTCGATGTTCATGCCCCCAGGATGCAGACTCCCCAAACGGAATATGAGGTGCTGTTCCTCCAATTTCCGGTGCTGCTCGCTGTGGCCATGGAGGAGACCCAGGACAGAGAGGTCGGAGACGGAGTGGGAGGGGGAGTTGAAGTGCTGAGCCACCGGGAGTCGAACGTGAAGTTATTGAAGGACCAGCTCCGCTAGGCGGAGGAGATTGTCAGTGGCTGGGTATAGGTTGCTTCTCTGGTCGAGGAAGAACCGGAGGGCTTGGAGACCATCGTGGTGGGGGATGGAGGTGTGGAGTGACTGGACGTCCATGGTGAAGATGAGGGGGTGAGGGCCTAGAGAATGGAATGCGCGGAGACGACGGAGAGTATCTGAGGTGTCTTGAACATAGGTAGGGAGGGATTTAACCAAGGGTGATAGGATGGAGTCAAGGTATTTGAAAATGAGTTCGGTGGGGCACGAACAGGCAGAGACAATGGGTCTTCCGGGACAGTCAGGTTTGTGGATTTTAGGGAGAAGGTAAAATCGGGCTGTGCGGGGCTGGGGAACGATGAGGTTGGAGGCTCGGTCGGGTAGGGCAGTGGAGTGGATGAAGTCGGTGATGGTGCTGGAGAGATGGTGGCCTGGTGCTCGTCAGGAGGGGAACATGGTCCAGGGGTAAGTAGGAGGAGGTGTCCGAGAGTTGGCGCGTGGCCTCAGCTTTGTAGAGATCAGCGCGCCAGACTACCACGGCACCTTCCTTGTCAGCGGGTTTGATAACCCAATCTGTGTTGTTGCGGAGTGAGTCGATGGCAGAACGTTCATGTGGTGAGAGATTGGAGTGAGACGGGGGAGTGGAGAAGTTGAGGCGGTCGATGTCACGACGGCAGTTATTGATGAAAAGTTCTAAAGCCGGAAATTGACCACGAGGGGGGTTCTACGAGGAGGGGGTGCGTTGGAGAAGGGAAAAGGGGTCATCATGTGGGGGGCAGGAGGACTCCTTCCCATGGAAGTACGCTGTGAGGCGGAGGCGACGGTAGAAGCGCTCCAAGTCGTGGTGGGCGCGGAATTCATTGAGGTGGGGACGGAGGGGTTCAAAGGTAAGACCTTGTATTTGGAAGGCAGGTGGGTGGACGGGACGTGAAGATATGTGGGTGGGACCAGTCCGGGGGGGGGAGGTCAGGGGGTGGGGGGGGGGGGGGAGGAGAACCGGAGGGCTGTGGTGTGGGGGGGGAAGAGCAGGGGTCACACAGTTAGAGGGGGTGGGGGAAGACTCAGTCGAACTGCCACTGAGGTAGACCAGGCTGGGTCGACTGGCACTAGGACCCAGTGGAGTCAACCCCAGGAGAGTGGGAGTAAGCAGCGTGAAGGCTTCAGGCCCAGTGGAGAGTCCAGGCTCCAGGTAGGGCGACGGCTGTGGGTTGTTGGAGGGAGGTGGAATGGCGAGGGTCAACGGACCCGATGGTGGGAGTCCAGTGGCGCGGGTCAGCGGACCCGATGTTCGGAGTCAATGGGCGGTTGAGTCGGGGTCCGCGGGCGATGTGTTGGAGGTCCCGGTGGGCGGATGGTCGGCGGGGCGGCGCGGCTCGGCCAGCCCGGGAAGGCGACGAGATGGGTCGGGTGCGGTGCAGCGGCCTTGCTGGGAGAGCCCCGGTCCCGCTGCGATGCCCGGTAGGTCGGGTACAGCGGCGATGCCCGGTAGGTCCGGTCCAGCGGCGTTATTGGGGGGGCCCAGTGCGACGGCGATGTCGGGTGGGCCCGGTGCGGCGATGAGGCAATACAGGTCTGGCAGAGCATCACTAGAGAAGACACTCAGCAACTGGTGATGTCCATGAATCGCAGACTTCAAGCAGTCATTGCATGCAAAGGATATGCAACAAAATACTAAATAAGACTACTTTCATTTACATGACATTGCTATGTCCCAAACATTATGGTGCCCTGACATGGAGGGGGGGGGGGGGGGGGATATGTATAAACACTGCTGTAATTTCTACATGGTGAATCCAAAATGTATAAAAATAACCTTTTTTTAAACCTGACAATGTGCACTTTAACGACGTGGGATTTATTTCTATTACAAATCTCAAAAGAGGGAGAAGAGGAGGGAAGAGACTGCGACCTAAGACTTTTGCCTCCATCACAGTGAGGAGATGCTGGGTGGACTCACTGTGGTGGATGTTAATATGTGTTTATTGTTGTTTTATTATATGGTATTATATGTATTATATGTATGACTGCTGCAATTTTGTTCAGACTTCTGAATGACAATAAAAGGCTATCTATCTATATATCTATCTAAAATGTGGAGTACAGAGGCAAATAAATAAATTATGGTGTGTCTTTGTCCCAAGCATTATGAAAGGCACTGGCCCCAATGGAAATGGCAAATACTGACCATCAAATTCCCTTGAAAACATGTTAGCCCATATCATCATGCTTACTGTCTGTCAAGGCACTCAAAGAGTTTGTAATTATTGTGAATGTCTCCTACATATGTAGAATTGGGAAACAATTTTACACATATTGAATTTGTAGAATTAGTATGGATCACAGTCTTTCAGCTCATTGACTTTATGTGATCTTGGGCAAGTCACATCAGGAGGTCTTTTTTCCCTTGTCATCTACCCAATTTTGTTTTTCTTTTATGGTCCTGAATGGATAGCCCTTAATTTTCAGACTCTGTGTCCTGGTTCTGGCCAATACAGCCAGGGATAACATCAAAGGTACACAAAAATGCTGGAGAAACAGCGGGTGAAGCAGCATCTATGGAGCGAAGGAAATGGGTAACGTTTCGGGCCGGATCCCTTCTTCAGACTGATAGGGGGTGGCAGGGAGAAGGAAGGAGAAAGGAGGAGGAGGAACCCGAGGGCTGGGGGATGGGAGGAGACAGCTCGAGGGTTAAGGAAGGGGAGGAGACAGCAAGGGCTAACAAAATTGGGAGAATTCAATGTTCATGCCCACGGATGCAGGCTCTCCAAGCGGAATATGAGGTGCTGTTCCTCCAATTTCCGGTGTTGCTCACTCTGGCAATGGAGGAGACCCAGGACAGAGAGGTCGGATTGGGAACGGGAGGGGGAGTTGAAGTGCTGAGCCACCGGGAGGTCAGGTAGGTTCTTGCGGACCGAGCGGAGGTGTTCGGCGAAACGATCGTCCAACCTCCGCTTAGTCTCACCGATGTAGATCAGCTGACATCTAGAGCAGCGGATGCAGTAGATGAGGTTGGAGGAGATACCGGGATAACATCAATCCTGATTATCCCCATCATCTGATGCATATAATTAACCTATTTTATCAAGACACAAGGGACGGCAGGTGGTGAAATCTGGAGCAACAAACAATCTGCCTATGTGAGGGGGAAATACGTATTAACAATTTGGAAATCCTGCAGAAGGACTGAGAGTAAAGGGGAGAGAGGAAGTGGTGAGACAAGGGCAAGAAAGTGATTGATGAACTGAGAAAGTGTGAATAATGACAGGCAGATGGAGCTAGGTAGGGAAGGGGGAGGTATGGAGACAGGCAGATGATTGATGGAGGCAGACCAAAAACAAAAGCAGATGAGCCAGATGCAGGAAAGGGAGCGGGAAAGCAGCAACAGCTGCTCAAGAATGATAAGTGGGAACATAAAGACTACTGGTGTTGGAATCTGGGAAGTAAGGAAGATGATAATATAAACCATTAGCAGAGAGGTGAAGTGTAGATAGAACCAGATGAGGAAGGAATCCAATGGGCACCATTACACTACACTTCTCTTTTCTGGCAATCTTCCCTTTCCACTCGGTCCTGGTGCAGGGTTTCGACCAAAAATGTTAACAATTCTCCCTCCTGGGAGATGTCAAATGTTCATGGAGCTAAATGATTGGGGATTGCCTACTCGGTTTGATCCTTGCTGGTCATCAGTCCCAGCTACAACAACTGAGATCAGAAATACGTATCCTGCAAGCTTACTATCAGGAATTATGTATTGAGGTTGAAAATTGGCAACTTGGTGATGTATCTACAAAGGCAGTCCCTGTATCTGGAATTGTACCTTACCTGTAAGTAATCATCATTAGGAGAACGGTTAACCATATAACCATATAACAATTACAGCATGGAAACAGGCTAGCTCGGCCCTTAAGTCCGTGCCGAACACTTACTCTCATCGTCCCATCTACCTGCCCTCAGACCATAACCCTCCATTCCTTTCCCGTCCATATACCTATCCAATTTAATTTTAAATGATAAAATCGAACCTGCCTCCACCACTTCCACTGGAAGCTCATTCCACACAGTTGAAACTACTGGAGAGGAAGCACAGACTAGTAGAGATTATTCCTTTAAAAAAATTGTAGTTCTCGTTAGAGTTTCTAAAAAGTAATATATATTTTTTGAGATTAAATTGTTTGATCAACACCATAGTATCAGCACATGAAAAGCCCTGCTGTTTAATGAATGTTGATTAAATCACCCTTGAATGGATGACTAACTTCTACCTTTCATTGCACAATTCCATGAAACCATACTTCTATTCCTCAGACTTTTTGTGAACTGATCCTGCACTCCAAGGACACCATTGGTGAAAGCTCATGCTCTGTTTCTTAAATTAGAGTATTTTATAAAAAAAGCCTGACTGTCACTATTCCATTAGTAATTTGTGGATGTTGATTATTATGTTTTCAGATTCACATCATAGATTTCGATGATGAAAATAACATTATTAATAAGAACGTCCTTCTGCATCAAGCAGGAGAAATATGGCACATGAGTACGAGCCCTGCAGATAAAGGTGTTCTGGCAACCTGCTACAATAAAAGTAAGTGGAGTGACCACTCACAGATTGGATAAAATAGGCTCCATTTTAAAACAGTAAAAATAATTCTGCATATTTATATATTTAATACAGACGTATTAAACAATTAAGTGAAGGAACGTTATGCAATTTTTTTCATTTCCTTCGTATTTTACAATATATTTATACCTATCAGTTGTATTTTTCTCTCAATGTGTCCTCATTTGTAAATGTATCTTAATTAACTTTTAAAAGGTATGTTAACTTTGTAATTGCAGTTCATTTCTTATATCTCATTATCTGACTGGATATTCAAACAAATGTTACTCATAAAATAAACCATATTTGAATTGAAGCATTCAATCTGCAGCAGAACAAAAAGTAAAAGTTATTTTTAATTATGATAAAGTAGTGGTAAAGATGTGACATAATGCATGTTTTTGTTCTTATATTTAGGATTTGATAAGTGTTTAAGCCACATGAGTTGTGCAAGCGAAGCCAAGGCCAATGCCATCATAAATTATAAAGTGTAATATGTCTGTTGGCCAAGTAATCTCATTCCAGCATCACTTGGTTACCAGAAATTCATTTTCTCTCATATTGCACACATGTTTTATGTGCTACCTGACTGATGTGTAAAATGGATTACAAACCTAGATCAGCACTTCATAATGCATAATGAACTTTTGAATTGTGTTTCTGTGCACATGGTGCACCTATGCATAAATGATGCTGGGCCTGCAGCAATTACTTAAATGAGTGCAATGCTTGCTGCTTTACTGCTATATCTCAATCCATCCTCTCTGTAAGGCTTTCATTATATTGACATCATTTTTAAAAGTTTTATTAGCTACATTTGATTTTTAGACTTGCCTTCTGTTCCCAAGAATTTATCTTGCTCCTCATGCTGTCCTCAGTTTCACTCCTCCTTTTAATCATTCTGAAAATTTTGATTTGTTTCTCCTTAGTTCCCAAAATTACAAGCTATAATAAATATTGCACTGTTATATTCCGGACAGCAGAATGAATAACAACTTACACGCAGGCTGCCTGGATCACAAGAGAGATTTATTACCCAACATCCCCTACTTATATACAACACCAACTCATTAGCATATACATGAATATGCATGAATACATTACACTGCTCTCCTTTTTTTAAGTATTAAATCTAAGTACACAGTTACAATTTTTTTTGTGATACTTGATCTAAACCAGTATTCATTCAATCTTAAATGATAACATAATAAATTTATTTTACATATTTATACATTTTCATTCTACCTAGACAGTGAGTTACTTAACTTAAAAACCTAATCTGCCTCCTGGTTTACGGATCCTGCCTGATCGTCTAACAGTGTAATAGGTTTAGGTGTTGACTCAATTGTCGGCTTGTTTGGCTCTGCTTTAGTACTCTGACTTTGACCAGAGACATCTGTTTCTTTGTCTGTACTGACTGAACTTTGTGTTTCAATCACAGTTGGCTCTTCCAACTCACTTTCAGATAAAGACTCGGGGATTAGGAATCCATGCTCAGTTTTTGGTTCATCTTTGGCTGGAATCATTTGATCAGCATGAACACTTTTGATCCTATCTCCAACTTCAACTAAGTATTTTTTTGTTCCACACACTTCCACTATTTTCCCAACATCCCATTTGTCTTGGCTGAACTTGTTGGGAGGACTGAGAACACGAACCTGCTCATCTGGCTTGAAGTACCTCTCCTTTTTGTGGGAGTCAAAATGCGTTTCTGACTTAATTGTTTTTGTTCAACTCTCAAAGCCAAATTGGGTTGAACTAGACTTAATCGTATTCTTAGCCTTCTCTTCATCAACAGTTCTGCAGGTGAGTAACCTGTTGTTGTGTGTGGTGTGGTTCTGTACTTCAGCAAGAAACTAGCCAAACGATGTTTCATGCTGAGCTTTGAACTACCCTGCAAAACCTGTTTCTTGAGAGCGTCTTTGACAACTCTAACAGACCTTTCCGCTGCAGTTTGACATTGTGGCAGTTCAGTCGTGTGAGAACTTGCTCGAGGATTTCCAGATGTTCTACCATGCCTTTTGTGAATATCAGTAGGTCATCCTGGTTGCGCACACAGTGCGGAATGCCTTGTAATATTTGGTCCATGACAGTCTGGACATTTTTCGGGGAGGATTTTATGCCATAGGGCAGCTTTGTATATGAATACAAGCCCTTATGTGTGTTGATAGTCAAGCACTGCTGACTTTCCTTGTCGACATTGAGTTGGGCGTAAGCGTGAGACAAATCCAGTTTAGTGAAGACTCTTGCTCCGCTAAGTTCTGCGTACAGATCTTGCGAGGTTGGTAATGGATATTGTTCGTCATCAACGGCTTGGTTGATTGTGACTTTATAGTCACCACATAGTCAAACAGTTTGATCAGCTTTGGGTACGGCCACAATTGGCGTTGCCCAGTTACTCTGGTCTGTCTTCACGTGTACTCCATTACGCTCTAATCTGTCGAGTTCTACCTCCACTAGTTGCTTTAGTGCATATGGTACAGGTCTTGGTCGACAATACACAGGCCTCGCATCTTGCTTAAGTCGAATGTGTGCGGAGTACCCTGTTATTCTCGTGTAACTGTCAGCAAAAATGTTTGCATGTTTGCTTATGACGTTTTCAATGCGTGATTTGGACAAATTGATGCTGAAAATGTTCTTCCAGTCTAACTCTATTCTACTCAGCCAATCCTTTCCAATGAGGGTTGGTTCTGTAGCTGACTACTATGATGGGTAGTGTTACTGGCTGACCATTGTGCTGAACTTTACAGTTCATTTGTCCACAAGTCTCCAAAACTTCGCCCGAGTAGGTTCTCAGCTTGACCTTACTCTCAAACAATGGTATCTGTGAGAACTTTGTTTCGTACAGGTCTTTGCTCATGACCGAACAATCTGCTGCCGTGTCAATACACATATCGATTAACTGTTCATTAATCAATAGTTTAGTTCGTAAGCCCTTGCCTTGACTGGTTGTAGGCTTATTGATGTTGGTTGCATAAATGGTGTACAACCCAAGGCCATTGTTGATTGATTCCCGCAGATTGTTGGTTTCCTGTTCTAAGCTTAGCCCGGCATGCTGAGGTGATATGGCCTTTCTTCTGGCTGTTATAGCACTTGGCCATTTTGAACTGACAAAATTGGGATGAGTGATTACCGTTGCAACGATAACAACTGGCTGAACCTGGCTCCCCGCCATACTTCAGTTTTGGTTTAGAGTCTCTTAGTTTGGTCATGGGCACTGCCTTGTGACTAAACGGCCACTGTTGTTCGTGGTGGGCGAAACTCGCAAGCATTCTTTGATGCCATCTCTATTGTGGTAGCAATCTTGCATGCTTTCTCGAATGTGAGATCTGGAGTGTTCATCAGTTTGGACTGAATTCGTTCATCCACTAGACCACAAACAAATCTGTCGCGTAGTGCTCGTCCAAGAAAGGTTCCAAAGTTACAGTGTAAACTTAAGTTTTTCAAGGCAACAATGTACTCATTGATTGTCTCATTCTGCGTCTGGTTTCTAGTGCCAAATTTATAGCTTTCTGCAATTTCCAGAGGCTTTGGGTTGAAGTGCTCCTCCAACTTCTTTATAATGTCATTGAATGGCGCGTCTTTTGCCGTTAAGGGAATAAGGAGATTCACGTGTGTGCCGTACACTTCATACCGATCTCCGTGAGCAGAATCGCTTTCATGCGTTCGCAAGCGGCCTTATTTGTTTCAGTCACTATCTCTCCTTCACCACTAATCTCCAATATATTGTTTGCCGTGAAAAACATTAGCAATGTTACAAAATTTTGAGATTTAAAAAATCAAGTCTGCAATTTATCCCATCAGATAAAGCATAACAATAAGTTTAATTTGACACCAAATTCACTTTCATATCTCAAGTATTAAAAAAGTTATGACCATTTTCATACTCGGAAATTAGCATCTTGTTCCCTATTGATGTTCAATGGGCATTACAAAAAAGCTGTGATCTTAGATAGTCAAAAGCACATTTCTTAAGGAAAGATTAACATTTTTAAATAGCCTAAGTGTCCAAAGATTATTCACAAATAATTCACAATATAACATGATTTTTATATCTAATTTACATTAATTTATAGGCCAAATGGAAGGAATTTAGTGTTCAATTGCTGTAAATAAATCGGTTTTCTAGTGGGTTCATGTGGAACGCGCAGGTTTAGAATGTTGACAGCGCGCTGGATTAGTGCCCTCAAATGCCGAGAAAAATACTGGGGGATATAAAAAGCCCAAAATGAGCTACTCGCTATAGAAAATTATAATTATAAGGTTATATACATGCCCCATTTAATGTAAAAATAAGGTACATACCTTTAATTGTTTGCTTTATAAAACCCTGGGGCTGCCAGAGCTTGCGGAATGAACGAGAGCTTTTAAATTTATTATATCTACTCTTCGAGGCCTATAAAACTAATAATAGCTTTTGGGACCGGGTCTTGCAGCGATTCTCCGTTAATGATTTACTAGGCTGAACATCTGCGATTGGAACAGCCTAGTAAAAATCGGGTTTTAAACCCGCCCCCTCTAAACAGCTCCAAAATCACACACAAGGGGAGGGGCAGATGCTCAGCCACGATTCAGGTACGTTTTGTAACATACCTAAAAACATGTTTGCTCTCTCCATTTAGGAGCTGAATGGCTCTCTACTCTTGTCAAAAGTGCCAAGGTGTGGCGGTCCCTCTTTTCCTGACCTTGACCAGGCCACTACAAAGGTTTCCAATGTAGCCCGTGGACGCTGCCATCGTGTTGTTCTCTTTTTTTATTAAATAAAAGGCCCGTTCGAAAACTCTGAATTCCTGTCTATTCTGGTGTAACAATTCATCTAAAACTTAGCTGTACAAAGACTATTCAGCTTGAGGAATTCGACAAAAAAAACTCAGTCTAAAATGTTATAGACTCCCAAGGACGACATCTTGCCACATAGACACAACATAGAGTTAGGCTGACAAACTCTCGCCGATTTATCCAGCTGCTGTTTTAAACTACAGTCCCCTGCATAGAAGGATCTGCAGGCCTCTCATGTCCAGCTCACAAACAACTGTGACACAACTCCGTATTTACTGTTTAAAATGTTAAACAATACTGTGCGTTGTAAAACACTTGCACTATATTTAAAGGATGAGTTCACAAACTCTATCCCATCCTTGTCGCCAATTTTGTTATATTCCGGACAGCAGAATGAACAACAATTTACACACAGGCTGCCTGGATCACAAGAGAGATTTATTACCCAACATCCCCAACTTATATACAACCCCAACTCATTAGCATATACAAGAATATGCATGAATACATTACATACCTTAGTTCCCAAAATTACAAGCTATATTAAATATTGCACGATTACAGAATGATTATGGATATTATAAGAAATAACATAAAAGGTTATTTGGACAATGACCATGCACGAGCGGTTTACACAAGAGATGAAATACCATCCTTGCCGTCAGAGACCTAAATGCAATTCTGGATATTGGGGGACGTGGGGAGAGGAATGTATTTTATGGTTGGGTATCATTCCCTTGGCCCATATGTCAGCAATGATTTTTGATTTCCTTTTCTAGAATTTAATTTGGAAGGTTTCCCTTGGGCCACAAACACAACTATCCAATTTACTTCAGGGAGCTGAAAACAAGGGTTAGGCCTTTTAATTACTGGGTAAGAGACTTTGCATCTTATTTTCTTCAGGCCTTCTTGTGCAGAGCAATGCATTGAGCGCAAAGATTTTGAATTTAGAACTGGTATTGATGATTTTCTCTGAAAGCTGAGGTTGGCATGACATTGACATTGCATGAAACTTGAAATGGTCACAAATATTGAAATAATAAAATAGAAATACTGTTTTAAATAGTTTCTGCAAGTACAACTTGTGATGGTGAAATGCAATATCTTTAGGACTAAATAAATCCTCCAGGTATCATTGTCACTGACATTCCCATGAATGTTACTTGTGAACCATGCAAGATAGCTTTTTTAGATTGTAATTTGGGTTGTAATTTGGTAACCCACTCCCTGATATTCAGAATTGCTTTTAGGACTCTAGGCAAGATAGGTATTTCATATCTTTAAAATGTGTAAACTGCTTGTGTTGGGACATTGTCCAAATAGTTTTGCATGTTACTTATTATAGTATCCATATTTATTGCCAGATGTCTTCATTCAAGTTTAAGTATACAAACAAGGGGTCTGCAGAGAAAACAAAAATCATTCACAAATGTAATGAACAATGAAAATGTTAGTACTTTAGTTTATTTTCTTCAACAGTTACATTAACATTACAATACACATAACTGTAAAAATAAAAGTAAGGCCAATTCGGTGGCGATGTTAGAAAGAGAGCATCCTTTCGGCCAATAAATATACATTGAAAAAGTTCAGTGTGTGTATTAGGCAATAAGGCGTTCTTTTTGCTATAATTTATCTACCTTGTGAGGGTAAGTGTTCCTAAGGGAGTTATTGTTATGAGGATGGAGATGCCTGGGGTAAAAATTGGTACCTACAACATTTCTTCCCATTGGATTGTCAGTTCCATGTATCTCAGACCAGCAGGTCATAAAGTAACTGCAGAAAGAAGTGTTTTATGTACATTGCTTATGCAGTTGATTAAATAGTAAGAGCATTTAGTAGAAATCAAACTAAAGGACATGCAAAAGTTCAGAAATGCAAGTCAGAGTTTTTACAGACAATTGGAACAAGGGGAAAAATAATGCCGTTTATTTTACAGATAGGTATGTCTGCAGTAGAACTGGCCAATTCCGATACAAACAGAGAAGTGTTGAATTTGATTTTCAGTCCCACTATTGTCAATGTGTCCAGTCGGAAGATGGAGTGCTGCTCGTCAAACTTGCATTGGGCCTGAAACAGTGCACAAAGCCACGGGCAGATAGGTTATAATGGGAGTGGGTTGGAGAATTATAGTGACAGGCAACTGAAAGCTCTTGTTGCCCTTATAACTTAAACACAGGTGCTCGGCATTTGGTTTTTCTGATATACATTGCATCTTGCAAATGTTCTCCCTCCCAATCCTCTCTTTTTGATGAGTTCCTAAAGTTACCACTGGGTCTCAGAGTGAGTCTGAAAATATTTCCTTCCCATGATCTTTCTCACGCAAAGCCTCCCATCACTCAGCTGTCCAGATAGAACATATAGCACAAGGCCAAGGCTTTAGGCCCACAATGCCTGTGCCGAACATGATGCAGAGAACATTTCATCTGCCTGCACATAATCTATATCCCTCCATATCCGCATGCTTATCGAAAATATCTTAAATACCACTTTCTTATCGGCCTCAACCACCACCACCCGGCAGCGTTTTCCAGGCACTCACCACCCTCTGTGCAAAAAAAACCCACTTGCCATGCACATCTCCTTTAATCACCTTAATGCTGTGCCCTCTAAGGCCTTTCTAATTCCATTCTCTTCAGATTCAGATTCAGATTCAATTTTAATTGTCATTGTCAGTGTACAGTACAGAGACAACGAAATGCATTTAGCATCTCCCTTGAAGAGCGACATAGCAAACGATTTGAATTAAAAAAAAAAAAAAGTGTCGGGGGGGGGGGGGGTGGTGATTGGCAGTCACCGATGTACGTTGTTTAGTAGAGTGACAGCCGCCGGAAAGAAGCTGTTCCTCGACCTGCTGGTTCGGCAACGGAGAGACCTGTAGCGCCTCCCGGATGGTAGGAGGGTAAACAGTCCATGGTTGGGGTGAGAGCAGTCCTTGGCGATGCTGAGCGCCCTCTGCAGACAGCGCTTGCTTTGGACAGACTCAATGGAGGGGAGCGTGGAACCGGTGACGCGTTGGGCAATTTTCACCACCCTCTGCAATGCCTTCCGGTTGGAGACAGAGCAGTTGCCATACCATACTGTGATGCAGTTGGTAAGGATGCTCTCGATGGTGCAGCGGTAGAAGTTCACCAGGATCTGAGGAGACAGATGGACCTTCTTCAGTCTCCTCAGGAAGAAGAGACGCTGATGAGCCTTCTTGATCAGAGTAGAGGTATTGTGGGTCCAAGAGAGGTCATCGGAGATGTTGACTCCCAGGAACCTGAAGCTAGAAACATGTTCCACCTCCGTCCCGTTAATGTGGATGGGGGTGTGCGTGCCGCCTCTGGACTTCCTGAAGTCTACAATGAGCTCCTTGGTCTTCTTGGAGTTAAGGGCCAGGTTGTTGTCAGCGCACCATGCTGCTAAGTGCTGGACCTCCTCCCTGTAGGCCAGCTCATCGTTGTTGCTGATGAGGCCAATCACCGTTGTATCATCTGCATACTTGATGATGGTGTTAGTACCATGTACAGGTGTGCAGTCATAGGTGAAGAGGGAGTAGAGGAGAGGGCTCAGCACACAGCCCTGAGGAACGCCGGTGTTCAGGGTGAGGGTTGAAGAGGTGTGCTTGTCTAACTTCACAGACTGGGGTCTGTTGGTTAGAAAGTCCAGTATCCAGTTGCAGAGGGAGGGGTCGATGCCCAGGTTACCGAGTTTGGTGATCAGTTTTGATGGAATAATGGTGTTGAATGCTGAGCTGTAATCGATGAACAGCATTCTTACATAAGTGTCTCTGTTGTCAAGGTGGGAGAGGGCGGAGTGAAGTGCCGTTGAGATGGCATCCTCCGTACTCCTGTTCTTGCGGTAGGCAAACTGATAGGGATCCAGTGTGGGGGGTAGGCAGCTTTTGAGGTGTGCCAGGACCAGCCTCTCGAAGCACTTGGTGATGATGGGGGTAAGTGCAACTGGGCGGAAGTCGTTGAGGCTTGCCGCAGTGGAGTGTTTTGGCACTGGCACGATGGAGGTGGCTTTAAGGCAAGTGGGGACAACTGCTTGGGCAAGTGACAGGTTGAAGATGTCAGTCCAGACGTCTGTCAGCTGCGCAGCACAGGCACTGAGCACGCGCCCGGGGATGCCGTCAGGGCCAGCAGCCTTACGTGCATTAGTCCTACTCAGTGCCACGTACACGTCGTAGGGGGTGAGTGTGAGGGGTTGGTGATCGGCAGGTAGCACAGCCTTGATGGCTGTCTCTAGATTGTCCCTGTCGAAGCGGCCATAGAAGTGATTAAGCTCCTCAAGGAAGGAGGCGTCGCTGGATGTGGGGGTGATGTTGGAGGGTCTGTAGTCCGTGATGGCCTGGATGCCTTGCCACATGCGTCGGGGGTCGGAGTTAAACCTTGCATGGAATTAATTTTCCTTTTTGATCAAATTTACAACCTCTTTGTTTGTCCAAGGTTATCTTACTTTGCCATCCTTATCCCTCTTCCTTACTGGAACGTGCCAGTTCTGAACTTTGATCAACTGGAGTTTAAACGACTCCCACATGTCAGATGTGGACTTGCAACCTGACCCAAAATATGTTCGCCAATCCATGTTCTCCAGAAATGCTGTCTGACCCCCTCGAGTTACTCCAGTACTTTGTATTTCTTGCTCAGGATTCCAGCGTGCAGTTCCTTTTGCCTACCATGGAAATTGTCCCATGTTGTTAGTCTGACTGAGTCTTAATTGGTCTCAGAACATCCTACCTTGCGGAAGAAGCTTCACGAGAAAGTCTGTCGGAGTTCAGGAAATATAAACCAGCATGGCCTTTTCTTCCACAATATCTGAGCCGAACACTATGCCAAATTCAACTCATCTTTTCTGTCTCCATTCCCTGCATATCCATATGCCTATCTAAAAGCATTTTAAATACCACTATCATCTCTCTTCCACCACCACCCTTGCCAGGCACCCATTCCTATCTGTAAAAAAAAAAATACTTGCCTCGCGCATCACCTTTAAATTTACTGATCTTAAACTTATCCCCTCTAGTCTTTAACATTCCACCATGGAAAAAAAATTATAACTCTCTACCCTATCATAATTTTATATACTTCTATCATATCTCCCTTCAAACTCCAACGATCCAGAGGGAAAAAATCAAAGCCTGTTCAACCTCTCATTATACTGTAACTATTACCCTCTAATCCAGGCAGCATTTTGGTAAACCTTCCTCTTCCTTCATCCTATCCATTGCCTCCACATCCTGTCTGTACTGAGGGGACAGGGACTGCACACAATGCTCTAAATGCAGCCTAACCAAAATTTGATAAAGCTGTGACAAAGCTCTTCCGCACGATGCCCCAACTAATGTAAGCAAAGATACCATCCACCTTATCTACCATTTCATCTGCTTGTGTTGCCACTTTCAGTGAGCTATGAACTTGGACCCTAAGATCCCTCTGTATACCCATGTTGTTAAGGGCCATGCTATTTACTGTATACATCATAGTTATGCTGATTAACCTCCATCTGCTATTTCTAAACCCTCATCTGTAACTTATCTATATCCCTCTGTAATATTTGATAACTTTCCTTCCTGTCCGCAATTTTCGTGTCACCTGCAAACTTACTAATCGGCACATTTACATTTATGTTCAAGAGGTTTGTGTAGAACACTACTACTTGCAGATCATCAGCCAGAATAATACCCAACCACCACTACCCCCTGTCAGTTCTGAATCCGAACGACTAAATCTCTGTAGATCTTATACATTTTAATCTACTCGATCAGCCTACCATGAGGGACTTATCAAATGTATTTTTTAAATATATCTAGACCACATCCACTGCGCTAACCCCATCAACCACCTTTGGCGCCTCCTCAAAAAAACTCGAAATCATGTTAGTAAGATATGACCTGCCACAGACAGGGCCATGCTGACTATCCCTGGTTATTCCAATTCACTTTCACATGCAATGAATCCTCCCCAATAGCTTCCCTACTACTGACATAAGACTCAGTAGTCTATACTTGCCTTGATTTTCTCTCCTTCCCTTCTTAAACAAAGAAACACCATTGGTGACTCTCCATTCCTCTGGAACCTTGGTTGAGAGCAGATCCAAAGATCTTTATTAAGGCCCCTGTAATCTTTTCTCCTGCCACTCTCAATAATCTGGGATAGATCCCATCAAACCATGAGGATTTAACCGTTTCGCATTTCAAGAGCCCCAACCCCACTTTCTTAATCTCAAACTGCTCTTCCTCACACTGATCTATCTTCCATGCCCTTCTCCTTGGTAACTACAGTTGCAAAATACTAATTTAATATCCCGTTTACAGCCTCTAACCTCCAAGCATAAATTCCCTCCTTTATTTTTGAATGGTCCTATCCTCTCCCTAGTTACTCTCTTGTTTTGAATATACATTTATTAAGCCTTGAGATTTTCTTTAATGCGACTTGCCAGTGACATCCCATGGCACCTTTTGGTCCTTCTAATTCACTACCTGACTTGCCTCCTGCTCAGCTCATATTCCTAAAAGGTCATGTCTGATTTTCATCTTCTTAAATCTTTTTCTTTTTGATCAAATATATAACCTCTATTGTTATTCAAAGTTTCTGAATGCTGATCAGCTAGCCTTTAAATGACTTGTAAGTATCTGATATGGACATGCCCTAATATAATCACCCTAGTTTATGCCTAATAGAGTTGTAATCTGCATCCTAAAGCACACTTCAAACAATTCAATTGATCATTTATTTCATTGTTGATATAGGAATACTTACAAACTTTCCCGGTTAATTCTCACTGTTCAAAAGTCACCCAATATGCAAAGACACATTTTGGTTTGATTACAGAATAGAAACGGGAATAGTCCCCGAGGATTGGCGTACTGCGCATGTTATTCCATTGTTTAAAAAGGGTTCTAAGAATAAACCTAGCAATTATAGACCTGTTAGTTTGACTTCAGTGGTGGGCAAATTAATGAAAAGATACTTAGAGATAATATATATAAGCATCTGGATAAACAGGGTCTGATTAGGAACAGTCAACATGGATTTGTGCCTGGAAGGTCATGTTTGACTATTCTTCTTGAATTTTTTTGAAGAGGTTACTAGGGAAATTGACGAGGGTAAAGTAGTGGATGTTGTTTATATGGACTTTAGTAAGGCCTTTGACAAGGTTCCTCATGGAAGGTTGGTTAAGAAGGTTCAACTGTTGGGTATAAATGCAGGAGTAGCAAGATGGATTCAACAGTGGCTGAATGGGAGACGCCAGAGGGTAATGGTGGATGGCTGTTTGTCGGGTTGGAGGCAGGTGACTAGTGGGGTGCCTCAGGGAATCTGTGTTGGATCCTTTGTTGTTTGTCATGTACATCAATGATCTGGATGAAGGTGTGGTAAATTGGATTAGTAAGTATGCAAATGATACCAAGATAGGGGGTGTTGTGTATAATGAAGAGGATTTCCAAAGTCTACAGAGTGATTTAGGCCATTTGGAAGAATGGGCTGAAAGATGGCAGATGGAGTTTGATAAATGTGAGGTGCTACACCTTGGCAGGACAAATCAAAATAGTACACGGTAAATGGTAGGGAATTGAAAAATGCAGTTGAACAGAGGGATCTGGGAATAACCGTGCATAGTTCCTTGAAGGTGGAATCTCATATAGACAGGGTGGTAAAGAAAGCTTTTGGTATGCTAGCCTTTATAAATCAGAGCATTGAGTATAGAAGCTGGGATGTAATGTTAAAATTGTACAAGGCATTGGTGAGACCAAATCTGGGGTATGGTGTACAATTTTGGTCACCCAATTATAGGAAGGATGTCAACAAAATAGAGAGAGTACAGAGGAGATTTACTAGAATGTTGCCTGGGTTTCAACAACTAAGTTACAGAGAAATGTTGAATAAGTTAGGTCTTTATTCTCTGGAGCGCAGAAGGTGAAGGGGGGACTTGATAGAGGTCTTTAAAATGATGAGAGGGATAGACAGAGTTGATGTGGACAAGCCTTTCCCTTTGAGAATAGGGAAGATTCAAACAAGAGGACACGACTTCAGAATTAAGGGACAGAAGTTTAGGGGTAACATAGGGGGAACTTCTTTACTCAGAGAGTGGTAGCGGTGTGGAATGAGCTTCCAGTGGAAGTGGTGGAGGCAGGTTCGTTGGTATCATTTAAAAATAAATTGGATAGGCATATGGATGAGAAGGGAATGGAGGGTTATGGTATGAGTGCAGGCAGGTGGGGCTAAGGGAAAATAATTATTCGGCATGGACATGTAGGGCCGAGATGGCCTGTTTCCGTGCTGTAATTGTTATATGGTTATAAATTGATACTACAAATACCTCAAGAAACATCTTGGTGAAGGCAGACGTGGCAGGCGAAATACATCACTACCTTCAATGCAGCACAACACTATTCAGTTGATTGAGCAAAAGGGTATTTGAAGATCAAGACGTCAGATCCGGAACATAACTCATGGTCTAACACACAGCACGATTACTTGCTCTTTGTGCGTCAGAAACCTAGACAATCTACATCAAATGTCTTGAGATATGACCAGTACTGTTTGCTCAAAATTCTCCAAATTTACTGCAAGGTTAAGAGATCCATTGTTAGTGTTCTTTTCCGGACTAATGCCTCTGGTGTTCAAACACTAGTTCTACCCAGTTTGCCACGCGAGCTTTGGTTAAACCATGTGATTTTTATGCCCGATGCCAGATTCCTAATTCAGCCATTTGGCATAGGCAGGGAGAGGAAAAAAAATCAAGGTTGTGCCCAAACCCTCCCCAGTGAAATCTGGGAATGTCTTGTGTATGGAGGGGAGGTGGAGCATTCAGTGTGTTGCAAACCTTGGGTTTGTGTGAGCACAGAGGCTCTGCTTAAGTGGCCGAAAGAATTTACTACCACAAAATCTGTCTAGCCCACCAGCTGCTGCCTGCACTATCTGTGAGAGTCTATGGTTCTCACATTGGCCTCATCAGCCATCTCAGAACCTACAAAACTGGAAGTAAAATCATCCTTTGACACCAAGGGGCGCCATAAGAAGAAAAGTAATTTTTCATTGCATTGCATTCTGTGATCTTTCTATCTCTGAAAAACTTAGTATTGTTTGCAACTTGTGCATCTTATCTCTTTAATTATGACGGGAAATTAATATTGTTAATGATTTCTGGAAGAAGTCTTCAGAGAGAAGAGGTGAATGTAAAATTCATGAGCATTATCTTCCATATCCGTTGCTTTTTTTCTTCTGTAATGTGATGGCTTTCTTCCCAGGCATGTTTTATGCTCTTTGCTGTATACCACCATGGAGTATGCAATGCAAAAATATGTGTTTGTTCCTTGGTTAATGAAAACTGCAAACTTGGGCAGAGGAATGGGTTTGTGCTGGAGTTTGAAGATTATTCCTGCGAACTTCAGGCAGCAGCTGGTTTGGAAGTAATTGAATAAATTGGACTGCATGGGAGGAATTTATTTGCCATCTGCTGAATATCCCGAGGAACTTCATATGATGGTTTAGACTATCAACGTGATAATCAGGTTCTGGGGCTATTCATGGCAAGTATTTACATAGAACGACATAGAATTCATCATCAAATTCTTATTGGTCCAATAGTTCTGTGCTATTTGCATTGCATACAGGCCCCTCCCCATTATGCATCATAGTTACCTCAATGTATCAATGTATGCTATTCTTTTTCCCTCATGCACTTATCCCACTTTCTCTTTTAAAGCAAGTATAAGTAATCCAGAATTTAGAATGAATTGCAAGATATGTACTCTAATAAGAAATGCACTTTGAAATATTTTCCAATTGTCTAATGAAACTTAATCTGAGTACTTTTTGGTACAATTGCTCTTTATTAAAAACTGCTGCGCTTGAACTACAAAGAAACTCAGGGACCCATCATAAATTAATAAAACATTCATAAAACAATGTCCTGTACAACTTGTTTATGCCTTCAGGTTTAGTGTTTTAAATGTTTCTACCAGAATATATATTTTTAACGTTATGTTTGGAGTTCTTTAACTAATATAAAGAATATTGGCAGATGGCACAAGGGAAAACATCACACTTCAGTTGTCAGAATTCTATTTATAAGTGCTTACAGTGAAAATATATATTTTTTAAATGCAGTAACAACAATTTTATTTTTTGTGTTTCCAAAATACAAAATTATAGAAATTATTAAAACATCTCTTTTGCTAGCCATTTATCCTGATTATTTTTGTTGTTGTTGCTTTTTTCTATTCTTCCCAACCCTCCCTTGTCTCCCTCTGGTTTATTTATGGGCTTCTTTCCAGGTTTATTCTTGTTCACCTTTGTCTTTTTTCCCATTCCTTTCTGTCCTTTGGCACTCAATGCTCATTATCCCTGCAGCAGCAAGGGGTGTCTGATCAGCTCTATTGATTTTCTGTGCTGCTGGCAATGATAACCCAGGCTTTCTTTCCACTAGAAAATCCACTATAAGTTGCGTGCTCCGGGGGATTTTGAAACGGAGCAAGAAAACCACAGGGGGGGATAATATAAAATGGAGCAAGAATGAAGGAAGTAGATGGTAAATTAACTGTTCAAGCTGCACTGGACAGATTAATACATTTCTTTTTTTAATGTATGTCATCACATAAAGCAAAGACTTAAAAAAAACCCCACCAGTATAACGAAACGAAAACATTTAGAATGAAATGAGGCAGAGCATCATGCCCAAGAAGTAACAAATTAAATGGAATGAACTGCCGGTGTGTGGTTAATAGCTAAATTAGAAAGTGTGCAGTACATTATCTTCCCAGTAGCTGTATTTGAATTTAACAGGAAAGCAGACACACAGTGCAAAAAACATAGATTGCATCACGTAATATTGTGACCAAATCTTATTTCTTGAAATCTGATCAAAATAAATAAAACTCATTCAAATCAAAAGTCAGGGGCAGATTCCTGATCGATAAATGCAAGGAATTTCTTATCAAAACAAATGCACCAAATCTTGTTAAGAATTATGTAAATAAATTATTTTAAACTTTATCTTGCAGCTATAACTGCAGATATTGAAATTGTTTTATTTATTGAAATTTTCATTTAAAGAAATTAAATGAACTTTACATTAAAACATATAAGCCATATATGCACGATTAAAAAGTATTCAAAATTAGTCATATTAATCTTCATTTGAACCATTTTTAAAGTTGAAACTGTAATACAGGTTTCTATTCTTATTTGCGGCAAACCTGACTTTTGGTTCTATTTTTGCAATTTAAAAAAACATTAAATGAAATCTAAAATGTAGTTGCCTTTGCTAAATCTTCATCACATAGGAAATTCACCTGGAATGGAGGGTTGTAGTTATGAGGAGAGATTAGATAGGCTGGCTGTTTTCTCATTGCAATTTAGGAGGATGAGCAGTGACATTATAGAGATTTACAACATTTTGACGAACATAGACAGGATAAATAGTTAAAATCTTTTTCCCAGAACATGGGTGTCTAATTTAAGAGGTCACAGGTCTAAGGTAAAGTGGTGCAATTTAAAGATGATATGGGCAAGATGACATGTGGCCAAAATGCCTTTTAAACATTGTAATTGTATGTACCTCCACGACCTCTTCTGGACGTTGTTCACTGAGTATATGGTTAGAACGAGCATCCCGAGGAGGTGTGGAGTTAGATAATATTACAACGTTTTAAAGGCAACTTGCCCAAGCTCTTGGATAGGAAAACAGGAGAGAGATATGGGCCTGATGAAGACAAATGAGACACAGTTAGGCATCACAGTATGATTGAGCTATCCCATAAAGCCCGGTTTCTGTGCTGCATGTTTCTATATTCATCCACAGGAACAAGGGATTTATTCAATTCATAACTTTCTACAGGGTTGGTTTGAGCTGGCTTTTCATGATTGTATTTAGGACTGTCGTCTGGCAGACAGATAATTTCTTAACTGTTTGGCAAAATATTCTTTAAGATCACATGTACTGGGATTGTGAAAAGCAGTGATAAAAATCAGGTTGTATTTCTTTTTTCCGCATGGAGTTGTGCCCACTAGGTTAGCTAGTTCCTTAGTCCAGAACACGGTTCCCTATTCACATTCTGTCTGATAATTGTTTTAAGAGCTTGCTTGGGTTTTGAATGCGAAATGAATGAATCTGTCAGACAACAATCAGGCTCTACCTCTAGCATTCAGCTAGAGAGAGGAATTCTCAACTAGAGTTTCCACTGTTAATAGTTCCCCACACTGCGTTACATGGAAACTGATATACACACACTTCAGGTAAGCAGAGGACTGGTTTTGCTGTCAAGGCACCCATATCTCAATAATTTGCTGACACTAACCTTCAACTAGTATTCATGGTAAATGCAAATGGATTTGGTAAAGGAGAGCTTACAAGGAATTGTGCTTCCACCTTTAGCGAGCACTTTCAGTAATAATTGAAGAGGGACAGATCAGTGGCGCAGCTGGTAGAGATGATGTCTCACAGTGCCAGAGACCCAGGTTCAATCCTGACCTGGGATACTATGTGTGCAGAGTTTTCATGTTTGCCTGTGACCGCATGGGTCTCATCCCACATCACAATGGCTTTGGGGTTTGCAGGTTAATTGGCCTCTGTAAATCACCCCTAGTGTGTAGGGGATGGGAAAGTGGGATAACTAATGTGAGTGGGCAAACAATCGATGGTCGGCATTGATTTGGTGGGCAGAAGGGCCTATTTCCATCCTGTATCTCAAAATTAAATTGAACGAAAATCAGTAGCAAACTCAATTATACTAAAAGGGACTGGGAGGGAATTTAAGAAGCAATCTAGGAAGACTTTAAAGTGGGGGAGACATTTTTTTTTCCTTGTGGATGTTTGCACTTTCTTGAAGGAATGGTTTAATGAAAACATCTGTTTAACTGGATTCCCAAAAATCTTTTTGTTTCAGGATACCTACCAATGCTATTAAATTCCAATTAAGTAGCCCACAGTAAAGAAATACTTATTGTTTATACATGTAACTAGGTATAAAATAATAGCATTATTGATGGCGAACTACATGAGCCTAAACTTCAGGTTTGATACCTATGCTACGATTTTCACAGGGATCTTTTCAAAACACTGAAGGGCAGCTGGAACACATAAAATATTAAATTTGTCTCGCCTCAGAAGCCATTGTCTGGATTTCAGCACAAATATCTGCAGTTCTCCAAATGAAACCTGTATTATTCTCTCTTTGCTGCTTAATTAAAATATGACCGTTAATACTTCATTAAAATATTTCATTATATTTAACCTTGATATTCACCGATTATGACCATTGGGCTAAAAAATGTCCTCCATTTCAGAAATGAGCAGGTTATCACTGGCAAAAATAGTGATGTAAAATAGAATTTGTCGTAAAGATGAGTTTAGGTTTGTAGATGTTTTATATATTTTAAAAGATTAAAAAGGAACTGCAGATGCGGGAAAATCGAAGGTTAAAAAATGCTGGAGAAACTCAGGGGGTGAGGCAGCATCTATGGAGAGAAGGAAGCGTCGCCTATTTCCTTGTTTCTCCAGCATTTTGTCTACCTTCAGTTGTTTTATATATTTAATTTTTATGTTTATAACTAAACTCCTGGTTTTATTAAATAAACCAGT